>NC_092359.1:4398298-4630115 GCF_030848805.1 Temnothorax longispinosus
CCGGCCGCGCCGCGCCGAGACGAACGAAAGCGCAAAGAGCGCGAGTCGCGTCCTTGCATCCCTCTCGCCGGAATTACTGTGCGACGCGCATTATTGCGAGATTCTTCAGGAACGATACGGAGCGACGCGCGGCCTCGCTCGACATTAACAAAACAACAATGGTACATTATGCGAGAGCGCTCCGGTCCGCCCTGGCGCAACCACGAATGCCCTCCGAGTCCCTTTGATTCTCCGCGGCCCTTTACGCTCTCTATAATCGCGAGCCTGCTTTTTACTGATCGAGAAGAGGCAGTTGCCGGGGCAGCGAATAGTTACCGAGTCGATCTTGCCGGTGTAAAACCATCTTCTAGAAGACAATAGCAATGTATCGGCATAATCTATAGAATGTAGACTGGCATTATACTCTCGCGAAAATGATAATGCTCTTAAAATAATACTGCTGCTAGCTTACTAATTTAATCAATATACCCTGAAGATATTAAAATAAGTAGATTACATACGTGGATCAAAAAAGTTTTTTGCACACCCAGTTCTGTTACAATAACTTTAGTCGAAAGAATAATACATAAGTACGAATTGTGTCCATAACTAATTTATTACATACAGTATATGTAATAGATAAGTTACTTATCGACACAGTTCGTACTTATGTATTATTCTTTCGAATAAAGTTATTGTAACAAAACTGGGTGTGCAAATACTTTTTTTTATCCACTGCGTACGTGGATTCATAAAACTTAGCTACATGCTGGTTAATATCTCTGGTTAATTCTTGGTACAAAATTCACGTATATTTTAGTATCCTTAATCAAGATGTAATGATTAAATTAATAAGCTCTCTCTAGCAGCAGCACTAAAATGCTCTCAAAATAATGCTGCTACTAACTCACTAATTTCATCAGTATCTTGATTAAATAATATATTATTTAATCCAAATAATTGAAAAAAAAGATTAAATAATCAAAATCTTGATTAAAAATATTAATATATATATATATAAGTATTATATATATTTATTTAAGTGAATTTTATACAAAAAACCAAGATATTGGGTTAATTTTTATAAAACTGTGTGCGTAATTGAATTTTTTTTACTCCACGTTTTCTGCTTTAACAAAGGCAATAAGAATAGTTGCAATCGGAACGATCACCTGTCGTCAGGGGATGTAGCTCAGTGGTAGAGCGTTCGCTTTGCATGTGAAAGGCCCCGGGTTCGATCCCCGGCATCTCCATTTTTTTTTCTTTTACTGATCATCAATAGACAATAAATATAGCTACACGTATATAATCGCTAATTATATAATTACAGTAAATTTCACAGATATGAACCCCCTATATACAATTTTCTCATCACCAAATTTGTCGATCAATTCAGAATTGACTTTCTCTTAGCAAAAATATGAAAGAGAGACATATTATTGTTCCCAACAACTTTTTATATTCCATTTTATTTTATCTCCGTGATCAACTCTGACATATACTTCCTAATAGAATATTTCCGTATTTTAAATGCATAAAGATCTTTCGAATTAAATAAAAAAATAAAAAAATTTCTCTTATCTATTTGTATATCTACGAAACTGAATTCAAATAAAATTTTAGAGTCTTAATCGTCTATATTATATATAATATAAAAATTTGTTGTTCTTTCTAATGTCTAATGATCGTCATTCGTAATTTGTTGGTAAAAAAATAATTGTAGTACATTATATATACATTACGTATATACTCGGAACTCGGAACAGATTCCATTCGTGACAACTCTTTTCGTATAAATTTCTTGAGAAATCTCCAAACACACAATTTCGTAATACAAATGCAAACATATTCGTTCTGTTATCATAAATTCAGATTAGAAAATATTTTCTGAAAAGCGATACGCACACATACACGGAGAAATAAGTATTCGCTGAGCATTGCATGTTTTGCGCTGTCGTAGCAAACGTTGTTAATTACTATGCGGACAACTAAAACATTTCTTAAGAATGCTGAATTATTTGTCAATAACAATTTTACCGAGTCTGCAAAGTATTACGTTATAATAACATTGTTTCTCCGTAACAGCGAAATGTATCAGTTAAAGTTAAGGATAGGCTCTATTTAGCAGCCAGCTAAAGCTTTAACAGGAACTCCGTTTTATGAACAAGTTCACTTAGCATCAAGATTATTCGATGTAATGAGTTTGTGATATCTATAGCGAATAGTTTATAATAGAGAAATTTGATTTCTTTTACATCAGACATGCAGTAACAACCATGCAATTTCACTATATACATCAGCAAAATCTTCTTTCTCCGCGTGTGTACTTTTTTCGTGAGTTTTGTCGTTACAATGTCAATGCCGTAACATCATTGATTAAGCACTGTTATTGTGCACGCGCTTCTTTCGGGACTCCCTCGAAGTATTCCGCGTTTCGCTTCCAAAGAAGAACAGAGACAGATAGGAAAGGAGGCGTGGGAGGGAAGAGGGTAGGGCGCAGGAAGGGAAAGGGCAGGCTACTTAACGGAACGCCGGAACGAATCTCGAAGGCCCTGTGGGTTCGGCATGTGGCTTATTATACCCGCTAATAAGCGCAGTATATCGCGTCGATTATCCGCTAAGTATAGGGTCCAAGCCAAAGGGCTATCGGCATCGGCCGTTGGGCCGATGACTGCACGTCACTGGCATGCACACAGCCGTAATTCATACACGGTTGGCTATATAATGGCCGGTGCCCATGCTGCTGCCCGTCTCTACGTATATATTTCTGGCCCACTCGCCCCGCGAGTGGGAGCGGGACGAATAAATCATAAAATTTATAACTCGCGTCCCCGAGAAAAAAAATTGGCAAAAAAAAAATATCGCAGCGCAGAATCGAACGGCTAGAGACGGGAGAACGTGCTTGCGCCCGAACCGGGCCAACGGGGAATAACGCGAGTCCTCTTTAAAATCCGATCTTCTCATTCTTAAGCCGCGGGGTGGCTTAATGGACGTTTACTCAAGCTCCTCCCATAAAAACAAGGGGAGACGAACTTCTGTCCGGCGTCACGGAAGTTCAAGAACTCGCGAGCTTCGAAAGTTCATAAATAGCTCCCGACGTAACGAACCTTTCGTGTTTTAATTTTTAAATGGGAAACGCTCACGATTAAACCTGAATCGGGAAACTTAAACTTGATGTAAAGCATATTCCAAGATTAAAATCGCACTGCGATTTTTTTAGAGAACTTTGAAAAACGAGCGACGCTAAAAAAAACAGGTTCGGGATGCATCACTGATAAATATAAACTTTCGATGATTACCGAGGGATTAAGCGGGGGTTTTAAACGGAAACAGATGCCCGCAACGTCTGTGTACCTTAAGCGCATCCGGTTAACGTGCTTCGATATCAGGCTTATCGGTTGCACGTTGCGGAACGTGTTTTGGTGCATCGAACTCGATACTAATTTTAACGTTTAGCCGGTAGCCAAAGATCATTCATTTTCATTCCAACGCATTCTTTAGAGTAATTGACTTCATAATATCTGCGTTTGTCAACTTCCCAGTAAATGCAGTTTTCCTTTATATATACGATCGTGTGAAGAACATGTGGCCTCTCAGAGGCCAAAGTTGATCTGTAAATTTCTTAATTTTAATTAATCTCAGAGTATACATTAGTTTATGATTTCATCAATTTTCTCCACTGTTTATTTCACGGAATTGATCGGTTTATCTTCTAAGAATCTGACACGAAGCGTCCCGTTTCACGAAACCGAGAAGTATCAGCTGTTATTTTTTTTCGCCTTGGCATTTCGTTTCGCAGTCTAAAAATAAGCGTTAAAACGAAGTTTTAAAACGGACAGTGTTTAACTTCCGACTGTCACATTTCTTGTTCGATCGCGACGCGCTATATTACGAAAGGAGCAATACGCTCCGATTCCATTTGGTTCGCAGGTTTGCGAGGTGTCTCGTAAAACGAGGACACGTCCGGGCAAAGCGGGAAGATCCCGCGGTCTCTTCATCCGAAGAGAGTTTTTCCATTACCGCGGGTCGCGGGCCGCGTTTGCGCGGAATTCTTATGCAAATAGAAGGGCATCCCGGCTTCGCACGGGAAAGGAAAGGTAACCACGGCCGAGCGCGGTCGACTCACAAAGAGATCGGAACAAACGTGCCGGCCAGCTGACAATGCCACGGAAGAAAGGACCGGGCGGTTGTTACGCTCGGCCGCGCTTACGGCGGTTTTTATTTACACCTGGCGCGCGTATTGCCCTGCACTTTACCGTCGACGGCGCCCACGCGTCCACCGGGACGTGTCCATCTCCGACGTGTCACCTGAAAACTGTCGTACGATCATTTCTGAGTTGTATATTCAAAACGCGTATCTTCCCCGATATAGCGAGATAAATATCGAACGAGTGGATCCGCAAAGATTTTCACGTTTGATCCAGTTTCGACGATAAATGTAAGATGTGTTATCCGCCGAAACGTAATTAGTTACAATTGTTATAATAATCATAATCACTGAAACGATTGAAAACGCGTATTTTAGTTGCAATAATACAATAATTTATTGCAATAATTTGTTGCAATTATGTCTATAATTTGTTCAATTATAATTTGATATTTATTTAAAAGAGGATAACCGCGCGTCCTCTTTTTTGAGTGTCACCTAAACGATCTTTTTTCTCAATGCAGATATTATCGTTCTAATCAAAGTTTAATTATAGAAGCTTTATATTTTTAGAACCTTTTAGAACGCAACATTAACAACTGCAATAGATATAACAGGCGAGTCCGCAACGTTAACGTTAATCAAAGTTGATTTACAACGATCGCATGTGTTATACATCGCAATCGTACGCTCGTACGCCCCAAGCGCGGATTTGGTAATCCCGGCAATTAGCGAGTTCGGCGAGTTGAGGCCGACGAGGCAAGATCGATTCTGCCGCAACCGCCAAGGATGTGCCCTTTTTAATTCGATGATTCGGCCGGCCGAAGTGCCTGTAGTCGGACCCGCCGTGGACGTGTACCGCAGACAATTTAACGGGCGCGATATAAATAGGCGCCAGTCGGCCAAATTCGGGAAAAGTTCGCCGTGAACGAAACGGCGTGGAAGCGCGAAATACACACCCAGCGCCTGTTCCTGTAATTATATTATTTCCTCAGAGTACGCTCTGCCGATGAATTTATTACAATTGATTACTCTAGTTTATATTAACGTTATTATAGGAAAATTAATAAAAGTTCCTAACACGGCTCTGATGAAACCCGCGAACCGAGTAATATTCTCATCAGTTTGATTAGGGCGTTGCTGTTGCCGGACTTTTTGCACATATTGCAGTTTATAAAGCTTTTGCCTCTCGTAATTTTCGCGCGCAACTTTGTAATATAGGACGTTGCAACATTTAAAAAGCACAAAATGTTCCAAATTCATTATATTATTTAATAAAATAATGTAATGCCATTTTACCGTGATTATTTGGCAAATATAAATCGTTTCCTTATCTATAAACGCTGAATGAGAAAGAAGTTTGTTTTCTTCTTTGTCGCAAAATATTTCAATTTAGATTTTAATAAAAAGAAATCGACATAACTTGATATTAAAGAAAAATATTTGCTCACTGTTGATTTGTAATATTTTCCGAAGGATTCGTATCGGACATATGTAATTATGTAGAACAGCAATGTAGTATTACACAGCAATGATTATCTGCTCATAATTTACATCGCGAATGACGTGGCAAAGTAGAACGTAAACTATCATAACTACATTCTATAGACAAGTTTTCCTATGAGCAGAGGACATAACGTAAGAGAGATGATACGCATCAGCCGTAATATCGATTACGCTACTCAAGACTTTATACTCGTTGCCTTAAAGTTGAAACTTTCAATTGCATTAAAAGACTATACACTGCTTTTATGAGATAAAAGACCGCAAGCACAGTTACTAAAGCATTCTGTTAAATTACAAATAATTACACGTATATAACTCTACGAAATCCATTAAATCTTTTCTTAAATATTAAAAACCGTACTTACAGACATTAACAATTGTGAATTTATCGTTACAGGTAATAAGTTTATCATTGTAAGTGAGCAAATTATTAACATTAATATTTATAAAGTATTATCTTCTCAAATTTCTAACTTGCTTGATTAATTAAGATGCATTAGATACTCCGTCTAAATATTTATCATTGTTTTTAAAGAATAGAAAAATAACTTAGATTAATAAAATAAACTAAAATATAAAATAAATCAAACAATCGTTTTAATTGCCTAACTTACGAATATCGCGATAATTTTTAATATTAAGATTAAGCGTATTTTATTACGAATAACACAATAAAGTCCATATAAAATAGATATTCTAATCATAAATAAAATGTTAAATATTGCACGTTACATCGTAAATATCTTTACTTCTTGTTCCTGATATATATAAATTTCCTAACTACGCATTGTCAGTCGCGTTGTCAGTTCCTCGACAACTTTCAAATTGACAAAACAATTTTCTTGATCGTGCTTATTAAAAACTTTCAATTCTTGAAACTTATATTATATTCTACCGTATAAAATTGCTACTGTATTAAAATGTAATATGAACAACAAAGTTAAGGAGGTTTTCATATTCTGTAATTAATTGATATCTTGCGTTCTAGGTTCTTTAGAAGCCTTCGAACGAAGTTTCAGCCTTGACGACATAATTGTAAAATGGAGCGATTGCTCGATACAAGTTGTTTGATGACCTAATATGTGGTAGCATAGTACATAGTGTGTTTTATAATTACCAACATGCCGTTTGTAATTTACACGAAAACTATCTGTATAATCAACCTGAAGGACCTAGTGCTAACAGACGTATATAGCATGCTAATAATAACACGTATGCAACAGAAACTCACAACGGTACTATGGAAACGATCTATAGGTAGCTGTTACTCTAAGATCACCGTGAGCAGCTAATAATGTTTATGGCAATCGAGATTACAAAGTAAAGTTAAATATGTTAAATATGTTATCATAACTCTGCTCTAGAGTATCTTATTACTCGCGTCAACGTGTACCTACATAAAATAAAATATTTATATATACCCGCATTGTTACTAATTTTTATAACTAAAACAATATAAAATGTATAAGATAAAAAATATATGAATTGTGCGCGCTATAATTTTTTAAATAGATCTTTATTATATTTATGCATATATTGATAAAAGTAAAGAGAGCAGCAATTATTTTCAAGCTTATTGAATGAAAACTAACGTACAATGCAATTTTTAGTAGAATTGAGTTAAAAAAAGCCAAATTACTAAATACAATATAAAGATAATGAGCTATAATGCCATATCGAATTTGGACATGTGTGACGAAAATCTCGAATACTTTCAAATATTATTTAAAATTAAACAATTTTTTAAAGTCTTCAAGGTTTCAAAAATATACTGTTTTCTTTTATAATATTAAATAATAATTTATATTATTATTTTAATTTACTTTCTATTTTATATATGTATACACAGGCAATTTTATTTTAAACGTTTTAAAATATTTTTATTGTAAAACATTTTAAAATATTTCAGATATTCAAGCTGTAACTTCTAAGGAAAAATTTTTTAAACATTCACAAAAAAACATACAAAATTCTCAAGATTTATCAACAAAATTTCGAAAATTTTTAGTTTTCTAATAATATTTAAAGCAATTCGAATCTTTATTCGAAAGAATTACTCCAAATAATTACTCCAAAACTTTCGAAAATAAATTCGAACGACTATTTACATGAAAGAGATTTTATATGCATTCAAAAGGGGGGGATCGAACTATCGTTCACTTTCGAGCCCACAGAAGTCTCTTGTAATCTGTCATCACGGTGTGACGATCAACTTAAGATTACTTCGCGCACACAGTGCAACATTGTTGAGCTCCTCGAGCTCTCGGTTTTCTTGCACTTCGCAATCATTAATTTCACCAGGACGACGAAGAGAGTTCCACACTTGCCAACAAAGATCAACAATGCGAGATCTGATAGATCTTCGTCGCAATGTAATTGAATACTAAAGTTATACCCGGATAATTTATCGTCCGATAAAATACTGAAATGTTTGATTTAAAAAAAAAATACTGCTTCCTAGAGCTTTCTCTGGTACGCAATAGCTAACTATATTTCTAATACTGGGATATACTCTTTTAAAAAAGTAGTCCATTGGACAAACGCATAGTATGTATGCGTTACATAAAGTAGGTTTCGTACTAGGGTCAATGCCTTGGTTTCGCGTATCGCGTACATCCCTCGATCTGATCGGTTGCCTTGTTAAAGCAAAAATATCTCTATTTCAATAATGCTTGGCGATCTGTATAGAAACAACATAATAATATTGTTATTGTTATGACATAACAATAACATAACACATAACGTTTCAACAATTCGATATCTAACGAGGCAGAAGTGTAATTGCCGTGAATTACAAAATGCAGATTTATTGATATGTTATCTATATAGATAAAAATTTGCTCATAGAGCAGAAAATGATATAAATCACAGCTGTAAACTTACTCGCTACTGCTCGCTACTCGCAGTTTCGTCTCACAGATTTCATTCCCGTATATCAATTTTCAAATCGCGCGATTCATTGCGAGGCCCGTTCGAACGCAAAACGCATGTCTAATGCGCCTAATGGATAATCCGACACCGGCAACGCGATGTATTAACGGCCGGTGTGCGGAATGGAATCTCGCGAAGAAATCCGCGATTTTCCTCCCAACGATTACAGAGCCGTTGCACCGAAAGGGTCAAACCGGCCCTGTCGATGGGCAAAAAGCTCGCGCCATTCTAGGCACCGCGGTAGAGCGACGTACTCGCGACGCGGCCGCGATCCAGGCTATCTCCCGGAAGCACGGTGAGATTAATGTTACGATGAGAAAAACGCGCCGCTTCTCGACGAATTGCGACAATGCAGTGGGCCGTGGAGACCGTGGTCGCAATTGCCGAAGGCATACGGCTCCGCCAAAAAGCACTCTTCCTCAGGAAGCTATGGCAATTTCACGCTTTTTACATATCATAAAAAATTGTCATTTTTTGACGAATGAAGAAAGCAAGACGGATCCGCGCGACGCAAATAAGATTAAAAATAAGTTAATTTTACATCAATTTACAAGTCATACACTTCAAGTATGTCGATGAATAGTATTAAATAATAATTCAGCCCGCCGCGAATATGCATTTGTATATATTTTCTTTTAATCCAGTCGTTTTTGCTTTCTGCGTTAATCTTTTTTCAAGAAACAGTTGACTCTTTCTCTCTCTCTCTCTCTCATAGAAATATCGCATTTATTCAGTTTCGCTAAAAAAGAGTTGACCTAGTTTTATTCACACAATATTTTCTTTGAGAAATGTACGCAGTTAACTAACCAACAGGACTATCGTGTAAATGAAAAAATTGTTTCGAGCGCAGGTATTGACTGGCTCTTCTTTAGCTTTGTTGTTTGCGCTTTGTGTTCCATTCACTCCAATCGACCATGCAAATCTAAAATTTTGCACGTTGCAGATTGCCGAACCAAGTTTATTTTGAGAGATACCGCAATATTTTCAGATAAATATTATAATCGTTTTCCGATTATTCCAATATAAATAGTACCTATACGTAGAAATCTGAAGTATATTCTCTTTTTTAAAAGTCGCAAATATCCTCGAAGAATATATCTATTATTTTAAAGCACAGTGTTTAAGAATTATTAGCTCTTCTGTATAGCAACATCGTGAGAATTTAAACGCGGTAAAAATATTCATTAAAACTGTGGATTAATTCACAAATTTAATAATCGTATAGCTTACACAATCAACTACAAAAAATTGCAGAATTAGATATATCAGCTAAGATACACTTTAGACAATCTGTAATAAACTGCCAGAATTTAACACAAAATTTAAAAGTTGTATATTTGGTATCTAATTAAAATGTTATGTATAATTACATTAATACAATTAATATAAATATAAAACATAATATAAATGTAAATTATATATAAATAATATAATTACATATAATTATATATTGTATTTTATATATAAATTTTATTCTAATTTTTTAAAAGTTTTCTGTATTATATACAGTCGCATGTATAAAATTATGACTAAAATTCCATCATAAATTAAGATCATTTTTATAGCAAGCTTTGGGTATACATCCTGTCCCAAATCCTGTGTTGCGTCAAGTTCCGAGTAAAATAATCGACTTCGCGCTAATAGATAAATAATTGACGCAACATGATTACGCGTACGCTTCCGAGAACAGATTCGTCAAAAGTCTCGTATTCTGCATATCGAACGGCACTTTTAGTCGCTAATATCGACTTCAAAGTTATTCGAGGATTCCACATTTCATTACACATGCACTTTCACGCGCTCAAAACGAAACAGTGCAGAGCGCGGCTTGAATAATAAAACAATAAAAAAAGTAGAATACTATAAATATTGTTATAAAGACCGCGCTCTCTATAAAAATTGCTTATACGAAGTTGTCTAAACGTAATTTATGAGTAGTTTGACCGATAAAATATTCATATTGTGCTAAAATCGCTATAACGTTAACATTTTTGTATTTTGTGAGTGAAAATGTATATTATGTTTTTATCATTGAATAACTTCATGTGATTCAACTTGCAGAATAGCGTGGCGCGAGTTCATTAATGAACGCGCAAAGAATGCGTGCAGATTCACCGCGGCGAAAACTCGAATCGCGCGCATCGCCGCGCGCGGAGATTTGAACCGTCGCGCTTGACAAGACAGGAGAGAGAGAGAGAGAGAGAGAGAATCTCTGTATTTTAAATTTAAATAATGAAATTACACATCTCGGGGCATATACAGGTTCCGTCGATGTCCTCTCGCTAGAACGAGAACCGTTTCGTTTAACGACCGATCTACCCCGATCAATTCTCCCGCAGGAATTTATTTCTATGGACCGGAATTCCACACGTTTAAAATCAGAGATCGCTCGTAACGGTTTCGAGCGTTCCTGCGTGCCTTTCTAAGGTGCCTAAGCGACGCCGCTAAACGCCGCGCGTGAATGTGAGGTGAAACAGAGGTGACTAGTGGACAGCCTTGGTCGTGAGAATTAAAGAAAAGAGAAAAATTGACATAGAGAGAGAGAGAGAAAATGGATTTGAAGATCCAGAGAAAAAAATGGCGATGCCGCGAAGTGAAATCTCCAATTCTTTTACTTCTTTTCAGGGGATGGGAGAAATTTTAAGTGACTATTTCGGAAGCATGTTTTTTTAGAATAAATACACTGTAAATTACCTTCGGCTCCTCACGGAAGTGTCATGTTCGCCATCAGCCGCGAGTCCTCGTGAAGCGCGAAACTCGCCGGCGCTCCTTCCCTCCGCCTCCGCGAGAAAGAGAGAAACAGTACGAGTCTCGAGAAAAAAAAAGATGCAGGAGAATCATTCGATCACATTTTGACGAGGCGTGCGTTTGTGCGCGCGCGCACGCGCGCGTTTGATCGCGATCAGCGACGATTGTTTTCTGCGACCGGCGAACGTTTCGCACTCGCGTGAGAAGAAACCGACGCGCGTCGTCCGCCGCGCAACCGACATTCGTCGCGTGTTGCGTACGAATGGTCGCGGCGGTTCACTTCGGCTCGGCTCGGCTCGGCGCGGCCAGGCACGGTCGCGTCGCGGCTCACTTCACCCCGGACGCCCGCGCGCTCGGTCGTCACGTACACAAGCCGCGGCAGCCAATCCGGAGCGTCGGCCGACGCACCGGCCGGCCAATCACGCGCTCGCCGTTCACGCGCCGCCGCGATTCACCCGGCAACGGCGCGCAAACGAAGTTCTCGCCGTATATCGCGACCCGGCTACCGGCGTCGATATATCGATATACCTACTGTCGACGGAGACCTTGTACGGAAAGTCCTGCGATTCTATACATACCTATCTGCTTTCCCTTTCATAAGGAGTTACGGAACTCTAGCAGGAGTAAAAATTAAGCAAAATGTGGGGTGTTAATTGTAAAAAGTTATAAGTTAATAATAGAGGTGTGAACTTTCTATTATGTACATCTATATTAATTATAATACATTTAACAATATTTTAGTATAAAACAATTTGATTTTATTAACATCAGCGTGTCCTAATTCAATTCTGTCTTGAAAAATAATCATTTTTCAACGGTAACCATCCTAGCTTCAACAAGAGTGATCTGAAATCAGTATAATTACATTTTTTTATTCATTAGAGTTATAAAATTATTGGTTTACCGAGCGGATTTGGAAAAAAACAACGAATATTTTGCAAAATGGGAATTATGTCAAATATAATATTTTTACTGAAAAATTCGAGCTTGTAAAATAAATAAATAAATAAATAATGATTTTGAAATTTGGGAAAAACTACCATGAACCGACGCAAACAATTATGATAAACATTTATGTCAAATATGAAGTTAATAGAATAAACCGTTCTCAATAAGTTATCGTTACAGTTCAAAAAATGCTATTCTAAAAAATGAACGCAGTGATATTAATATTTATTATAAAATTTAATTTTTTAATACCAAGATATTGTTAAATAAACTTAATAGACATACATAATAAAAAAATTCGTACTCCTAATTAATTTACAACTTTTATACAGCTCTAAATTTTTCCTAATCTTTACTCCTGATGTCAAGGTCCTGCAATTTTTTAACTCTTTGATAGTTTTTAAGAATATTTGCTAGATGACAATAAAGATGACAATAAAGCTAGGTGACAATAAAGGTTAATGCAATTCATATTGTAATATCGCCTCGTAATATTTCTAAAAAATTTCTGAAAGATATTTCGATAATAATAGCTTCACCAAACATTAAATGAATTACGCTCTCACCATAAAAATAAATTCTCTGCAATGTAAGAATTAAAAGGCAAAATAAATTTATCTATTCGGTAGATATTTCTGAATTGAATTTACATTGTGAACGTGCATGCTGAATCATAATGTAAAAGTAACATAACGTTACGCATAATGACGCGACGCCGTCTGCGTAATAAAACAAAAAATTAATTTCAAATTACAATGACAAAATAAAAATAGCGCAGCATGCAGAACAAACTGATCCATTGTAGCGCCCTTGCTAGAATCAGCAGATATCTTATTCAAATGACTTTTAACTTTCCGTTAGCGACTAATATTTCTTTAAAAGTATCTCCACCGTTTAATAAACTTTTCAAACTGGGTTTCTTCAGAAATTCTTATTTCACTCAAAGGAAAGGAAGACAAAATATAATTTATAAACCAACGAGAAATAACTTTATGCTTTTTTTCTTTACGGAGATAGTAAAAAAAAAACTATAAAAGTACACTTTCCTAGTTTGTAACAATTGTGTTCTGCCTTCCTTTTCTATGAAATAAAAATACTTTTAAAGAAAAAGTATTTTCCAGTCTGAGAGAGAGAGATTAACGTGCCGAGGTTAACACCAAGCGGCATAAGTTTTTTCAATGGCGATCTAGTATTATAAGTTAATTATAAGTTAAACCGTGTTATAAGTTGTCTTCGCGAAAGCTCACCGCTGGTGTGACTGGTGTGAGGCGTTGAAAAATTAATACCGCGTTACGAGGCGTTTAACAACCGTCGCGCCGATTCAACTAGCACGTATAAAGCGTCCGATGCGTGTCAAGTAGAACGTCATATTCATAGCACGAGAGTGTAAATAGTATACACGCCAAAATAACCCACGATAAAATCTCGGTTAAATGAAATAAAGATCATTCTTTCGCGATGGGATTATTTACAACGTTTATCATTTAGATATAATAAAAGTTACATATATTTAAAGATGTTTTTTTCGTTATAAAAAAAGGTAAGTATTAAATAAAAAATGGATAAAAACATTCTAGAGTAAGATATTTTTACATCGCGCATGTAGTTGTATTTTGCCAATATGATTTATATATTTATATACATTCAGGATGTTCATTCATTCTTCATTCCATTCGTATATCTGTTATTCTACTTATTGATAATTTAGGGGTGCATATTCCGAAATAGAGTACTCACAGTAATAGAAATCTATAATTCACGTTACGTATCTTTAGATTTTCAGTACTCTCAGCAAATTTCGGAGCGCGTCCTAGACTGTCAATAAAATAGCAACAATAGGTCTTCAGCTATATGCGTTATACCTTCTGCATTCGAAATGAAATCGATGTGCTGCTTATAAACTGGAATAGTGTAAAAGAAAAATTACAAAAGAACGTAAAAAACGCTCTTAATATGTACATAAGTCGTTGGGATGCAAGGGGGAAACGAAGAGAGAGAAAGCGGAGAGAGAAAGTTCGAAAGATAAGGCAAATCTGTTTGTTTTAGCCACGCTTTCTTGCACTTTCCCGCATTTAAAATGAAACATTCGAGATTCGAGTTTTGAGAAAAGAGAGGAAACGGATTTCAAAATCTGCAAATCCTCTTATTAAAATTTTTTTAGTTAACATTTTAATCTTCTTCCAAAAGCATCGTTATTTTTCATAATCTCTACAATTGTTCAATAACGTAGAAGATATCGCGCACATCTTCTAACGCTAATAAGCCAATAAATCCGTAGCAAGCATCATGATGGTCGCTTTCCATTTGCATGACTTTTAGTTTAGCGACACTCGTGTGTCGACTCGAGTTAGCTCAAGTCGATAACTCCAATACGATAAATGGAAGACATTTACTTACCATACATAGAAATTAATGCACGCGATATATCCCGAGTAAGTTAAAAATTAATTTATTTGCGTAATGAAAGCACAATTTGTCGATATGAATAAGATAAAAAAATAAGTTAAATTGACTTATAATTTTCATTGCTTTCTTTAAATACGTTCTACAAATACACTCGAATGAGAGACATTCAATATTTGTTTTCATTAACAAGTTATATACGTACAAATTTGTATACGTATAATTTAATAAATAGCTTTAACAAATAAATGAAGATTTGTTTATGATGTATTGATTTTGATTTATCGGTAACAAAAGCAGCGGCAGTACCAACGACACAATGGTGACGCAACAATATTATTCATCAGGGTTCTTTTATATAGTTTCTTCTTTGGACTATTTCTCCCCTCTCCTTTATCTTTCAGGCAGAATTAGTCAGGGTCGACTTGAGTCATCGTCGCACGATGACGCAAATCAAATGGAAAGCAGAAACGATTTAGGACTCGATTTGCATTATTAAATGAAAAGCACAAAATCAATTATTTATTGTCAATGTGAAATTCAAGACATCGGCCATTTATTTCGGACTTGTGAGAAATTTAACAACAAAAGGTCTTCTTTTGCACGATCAAATTGTGTGCTCAAGAATAACTTTTTTCTCTATTGAATATCTTCTTAAGTGTTAAATTAATATTAAGCTATAAATTATTTGTCCATTGATCTTGTCTAGTCTCATAATACATAAATGTGCTTATTACATTTAATAAATTTCCGAAAAAAAAAAGAAAAAGAAAATAAAGATAATGGAAGATGAAGAAAAAAAGAATACAGATGTATACTAAAAATCCTTTAAAAATTTTTTAAATTAAATTGTACCATTGTTGTCGATGATCAGAAATCCGATGGAAATTCGAGGAAAAGAGGAAGAAATTAAAAGAAAAGCTAAGTAATACATATATTCAAATGCGCCGTATACGAGATCGCGGTAAAGAGTATGAATCAACTGTACTTTCTTATACCTACTTTCTAGACTCGAATTCGCGTATACGCATAATACGCAAGCATCAAGTAGGACAAAAGAACGGGGCGGAAGGGTTGACGAAGTGTAAACATCAGGCGCGAGACCGCGAGAGTGAACTTTTGAACGGGCGCGTCGTGATGGTCGTGCATCGTGCGTCGTCGTCGTCGCGATCGCGCGTCCGCCGTCTCGGCGGCGCCGCGACGCGACGGGCGCGTCGCGCGACGGACACCGTGACACGGACAGATTTGTGCGCAGTAGCGCGCGCGCGGTCGAGCGTCGAGCGGAGCGTCGAGCGGAGCGTTGAGGTAGGGGTCCCGCGGGGGCGAAGGTGAGCCTTTGGAGCATTGGAGATTGGAGCTTGGAGCCTTGGTATAAGCCGCGCGCACGCACGGTGATCGCTCGTCGTGGCTCGTCGGAGTTGGCTCCGATGATTGATGCCACGGTCAGCTGTGTGCTGCTACACTGCTACTCTGTGCGCGCTCACGACAAGGCACGCCGAGGTGGCCGAGGTGACCGAGAGAGATGTGCGAGGTTTCCTGAGGGACGACACGCGACTCGACACGCTGCTGATTACGCGCGCGGCCGATTATATCGACATCGTGGCCGTCGTGCGTGAGGGGAGGCGTGTATTATTCGGCGCGACACCGCCAAGATGGTAGAGCCTATCTTCGACTACCAGTTCCGGCTGATCCTGATCGGCGACAGCACGGTCGGCAAGAGCTCCCTCCTCAAGTACTTCACCGACGGCAAGTTCGCGGAGGTACATTGATACGAGGCCTATAGCCTATAGCCCAGCCGTCCTCTCGGACGACGGTGTCCCACGCGCTTGTTGGGAATTGCCTGCGCAATATCTTTCCCCTGTTTACACCCTGTCCCGTCACTGTCTCGTCACGCGCGAACGTCGCGATTTCACGCGACGCACTCGCGGCCGAACGGTCCGACCCCAAGGTCCACCGAGTTTCGCGCCGAGCGCTCTCGCTGGACCGCTCCGAATGTCGTCTCCACGAAGGCTCGGCGATTTAATTAGGTTAGGCGAGGTTTCACACGTCCGGGCAGCTCCGACGTATATCAGGATGTATATTTAGCGATCTACGTAACTCTCTCTCTCTCTCTCTCTCTTTATCCTCTTCTAGGATGGGATAGATAAAGATTGACCTCGACCAAACTCCGATTAACTTATTGGGTAACGCTTGTATTATTTTATTAATACGAATGCAATTGTTGAACTTTTCGTTGCTTGACACGTGGGAAGAATGATGAAATCAGGGACATTGTGTGGTAAATCCTGCTGCAAGCAATTTTGTTGATTTAATTAATCGGAGTTTGCCCTAAGTCATTTTCTGTATCTATACCTTTCAGTTACACATCGCCGCTAATTGATCTATAAATTATTCGGATAGCTATTGATCTATTAAAATATTATCGTTCAACTCGATCGAGTTGTTATACTTTACATAATTGCAATGACAATATATCTGTTCTTTGCACTGTTATATTTAAACGTTAGCGAAGAAAAAGAGACAAAAAAGTTGGGCTGCAAGAAACAAATCCAATATTGCAATAAAATGTTTAAAATTGATACAGTAACAAAATCCAATATTTAAGGTTGATTGTCGATAAATTTGATATTATGATCTTTTCTGAGATTAGAAAGCTTTATCTTTATGAAAAAAAAATAGATAATAAAATAGAATGACTCTTATCAATACGTTCTGATGATAGTTTCTCGATTAGGAAGGTAACATGAAAAGATAGAAAAGATTTCCTTGTTTTTTTAATAATGTGTACAATTTCAGCTTTCAGATCCAACCGTTGGTGTGGATTTTTTTGCACGCTTAATAGAAGTTAAAGATGGTACAAGGATAAAGTTACAATTATGGGATACAGCTGGTCAAGAGAGATTTAGGTATGTAAACATGTTGAAACATATATTTTTGCAAAAATTTATAATTATTCGCCGTGTATTCTGCATTATAATTTTTTTCTTTGTTGATTCTTACGAGATCACTTTGTTATCAAGTCTTTTTTTTTTTTTGTTCACAGGTCAATTACAAAGTCTTACTACAGAAATTCCGTAGGCGCGCTCCTTGTGTATGACGTTTGTAATAGAGCAAGCTTCGAGCATATTCCCCAATGGATGATGGAGGCTCGCAGACATATCGAGCCTCATCGCCCGGTATTTGCTCTGGTGGGCTGTAAATTGGATCTAGTAACTAATGGTGGCAGACGGGAGGTCTCGAAGGAGGAAGCCAGAGCGTTTGCCGACGAACACGGTGTACACCATATTGAAACCAGTGCGAAGACCGGTGTAAATGTTGAAGAAGCATTTCGAACGGTTACGCAGGAAGTTTATAACAGGATACAAACCGGCGAATACAAGGTAGAAGATGGCTGGGACGGCATTAAAACTGGATTTGCTAGGCCTGGTGGGTTAGATTTTAATCTAGTCGAAGCGGAACCGGCGAAAAGTTCGTGTTGTTAGGTCGTTGATTTATTTTTAAAATGTCAAAGAAGATTTAAGAATGCAGATGGAATAGTTATTTCAGGAGAATATATTACATATATAATTTTATCAACGTGCATATATAACCATATTGTAATATATACTTATACTCCCTTAGGTATTATATGTTATTCAGGCTATAAAGTTATTTATTACATTAATATAGATTACTGTACATTGTACACACACACACACACACACAATCTTTTTTACTTATGTGACGAATAACTTCCTACTGCATTCTTGTTTTAAGGGAAAGACTAACAATTTTATTGAAAATTATGGTTACACATCTGACATCTGGGGTAGACGTTTGTGTATATAGCTTGCATAAACATCAGGTGGCTAATAAAATTCATGTAATTTTCTAGAGTGATGATTATACAATAATAGAGAGAGAATGGACAGACTTTTCTCTAAAATTCTAAATATAAGTATCCTAAAAACATTGATCCTCTACAGACTGTAAATTGAGAAAACACTTATATAGGCACACATTTCATGCCCTATAAATATGCGCGTATCTCGTCCATTATTTGAAACTGTTGTGCCAAGTTTATACCCTAAAGTTAAACATCTTAAAGTGATAATAATTGGAGTAGCCTTTTCCTTCATCTAGTTTGAAAGTACTTCTGACAAATATCATGCGTATATGTATATGCGAGAACACGAATAGGATAGCGCCTGTTGCCTAACCAATTTTAGCAAAGTCTGAAGTAATATATAAATTATATCATTGCCTATAATCACATTTATGGCTTTTTAGCGACATACATAAAAAACATTCTTGAAATACAAATAATTCCCAATTTGCCAAAACAATCGCATCTTTAATTAATTGCATCTAATATTTTCCAGTAGGTACATTGAATTTCGACATTTGCAGGATTATGCCAACTCTGTAAATATTATGAATTTTATTGGTCATCTGATACATTAGTAATATAACATTGCAACATATGTAAGCGTGGAATTAGGATTGTTTCTGTTTAAAAAAAAAAAGAAAAAAAAACAAGATACATGCAACATTGTATAGAGCATTTTAAATCCATGAAATACATTCACAATCGGGATTTATTTTGTCCAACAAATCAATAATATTGTTCAATAAAAAAACGGCTGTGCTGCTGTTGAATTAATTTTTTCTGTGAGATAATAAACATTTATTTCTACATGACAGTAAGAGATTTTTATTTATAATACAAAGCATTATCTTGTGTGGAGTAGGACTGGTAAAACTGGTACTAGACGATAAAACATAAAATTGTATATGTACAAAACAAGAGCAGAAACACATTTTCTACCACTTCTTCACAATTTGATGAGTTCTTATCATCAGGGTTTGTGAAAATATTGAATACACTTGTAATATACGTAGTATATGCATTGTTGATGTTAGTGTAGTATTGTAAAATCTCGCTTGCTCTTTATATATTATATAAACAATTTAAACATAACCAAAGTATAGGACATAATATATATATGTATGTATAATATATATTATATATTTTAGATTTTTTGGAATATATGCAGGTGGGATTTTTTATAAACTGATATGCTATTTTGAATACATTTTCTTTTATCTGGAATACTTTATACTCTGTAAGTTTCATAAATATGAAATATATTTTAAACTTTTACAGTACAATCTATACAAAAAATCAACAAATGTATAATTTGTTTAATTCGAAAATGTTATACATATATACACAGAAGTATATCTTTAGATTTAATGTTAATATATACACAATGTATAATATTTTAGGTAAATTTTCACAGTCTGTAAGTAGTAAGAAATTAAATTACACAAATATCTTTCTTTGTTACGTTTTATACTCATCAGCTGTGGTATAACGAATAAAAATTTGTAGATGGTTTTATAAGTACATGAAATTGCGGAGAAAAGCTTGCAACATTGTTAATAAAACAATTAATACAATCGCATGAAAGTATAAAAAAAATTTCTTTCTTTTGTATATTAGACAATAGGTATCCTTATCTGAACATAAAGAAAAAAGCAATTATGTAAACAAGCAATAATGTTCCTAAGAGAAGTCACATGACTGTATTTTATACATGATGTCAATAGAAAGTTAAACTTTACAAAAAATGAAAACTAAACTATTCTTTCACTCTCTCTCTCTTCATATATTACTTTATTATATTCTAAAGATTTATTTTGTGCATTTTATATTTATGTGTCTTGATTTACTACATAATTAAACATATAACGTAAGAATATCTAAAAAAGATTTATTTACACGTTGTACATTTCTTACAAATACATGGTAAATATTGAATATAGTGGCTTCCCGTCTAATTCCTTTGAAATTTTCAAATTTTAAAGAAATTTGTCGCTTATTATAATTAATATACTTAAAATATCACGATGTCGGTAAGTAAGGAAATGATCATTGAAATAATAATTTATGGATTATAATATTTCGCTTCTGTATACTCTGTATTTATGATTTCTACTATTCTCTGCTCTAACAAAGATTATAATTTAAAAATATATAATTATGTGGAACATAATATGATCTAATTAAAATAAGAAACGAAATACTATACATATACTCAATATTTATAAATATTAATATATTAATGAATATAATATTATTACATTGTTATTATAAATAGAATATTGTAATGTTATTAAAATGATTTACATTGAGGTTTATATATAACAACTCATATTTTCTAATAACAGTAATAACTAAATATTATTACCAGTTGAATTTTTCATTATATTTTCACTATATTGATCTATCTTTTTGCGTATACATAATGCATATACAGATATAGGGATATATGTATATCTTTAAAGCATAAAGAAAAGCTATTGAAATAGGATGTTTACATTCATGAAACATTTAAAAAGAAAAGTCTCTTGCAAAGATATTTTATTTGTTTTTAACTATATCCCCAAAATAACACATAAAAAATGAAATTTCTTTCTACCATTTGGAAGAAGAATTATATACTTAAGGAAGGTTTTAAAATCGTATAAAGCAAAAATAAAGACTACACTTGCATAACGTTCTCTGTTAAAATTTTCAAAAAGCATACGCGCGTGTTGGATTAAGCAATTTTATAATATACAAGAGCAGATCCACTTATATATTATCCACAGCACTCCAATGGAGATGATAGCTCTCACCATTATGACAAACAGATACACTCTAAAATAATAGAATAAATATATTGATATATTTATACATATCTTAATTATTTCGATTAAACAGTAAATTATGCCTCTTAAAGAGTAAATTACGAAAAATCTGTTTCGTGACATCAGAGACAAAAAATGACACGCTGAGAAATCTTGCATGCTATTTTTATAAATAAAGAAATATTCAGATAAAAAAAAGCACTTCAGATTGCAGAAGCATACTTATAAAATTGTACGAAAACTATTCTTTTTCCATGACAATTAATAAACAAGCTTATATGCAGGTGCATGATTAGGTTTCGTATTATATTCATTTTATGGCTTTAACATTTTACTCCAACTATTTCACTACATCTTACCTATAATAACTGGTTTATGTCACACAAATAAAAATTCTTATATTTAAATTAAAAAATGTTGGTTTATAGTATACTTTTACTAATACCTTTTCTTATGCGCTCTGGCTGCACCCAATCGATTCATGTCTTCGTGAAGAAGAAATTTTTTGGCACCAATTGCACAATTTCTTTATATAGAATCGTAAAACATTTATTGTAAATTACATTTATTTTAAATATATTTAGATATTTAGAATCAGAAACATAAAATTTAGAAACATAAAATACTTACATAAAATACTCTTTAATATTGAAATCGGAATAATCGAAGGAAAACACATCTCTGTTGTCAGGTGGTATTGAGGATGTTAAAGCCAAGCTATTTGTATTGCTGAATTTCCAATTATTACATACGAAATATCCCACAACACGACTAACCACATACAGATTTCTCTGCAGCCGTACTACACTAATTTACACATTATTTATTAATCCAAAACGGTTCAGTTAAAACAAATCTTCAACTATACCACTAAATCTATAGATTGAGAATCCTCAATAAAACAAGCAAAAAAATTCCAAATAAACTTTTCAAGAACCAATCAACATCGCAGAAAAGGGTCAATAATACATTCGATTTGATTTAACACAGCATTTTTAAAAGTGGAAAAAAATAGAAGTATAAATAGATATAATAAATTTATATAATTGTATATAAAAATTTTTTCTAGACAAAAATGTTGTTTATATGTAGAGAAAAGAGATGAATAAACAAATAAAGAGAAAGGTAGAGACATAGAAAGAATATAGATAAAGTATTCAAAAATAATTTAAGATAAAAAAAAGTATACTATTTCAATTTGCGAAGTATCTAAATGTTATCAATTTTATCTAATGTAGGAATAATTTGCTTTTGCTGAACTAGTTAAATTTTTAATTTAAGACTTACATAGGTCGACGTCCAGAGAAATTTAAAATCATATCTATTAACGTAGCTGGCAAGATATGCAATAACATCGTCGATAAGTAGAACAGAGTAAAATTATCAATATATGTTACGGCAGGAATCCAGACAGTTCCTTCCAAAGGCACTTCATCTACAACCTCAAAACAAATTAATCCAATACTTTGATAGGTCATGGGTTTCTGACTTGTACAATTTGAGACAAAAATGGAACCTGCTGAAAAGCTAAAAGTAAATAAGAATAAAGTTAATTAATAAATAAAATGTAAACAATAACAGGTTAATAATAATTTACACAAAGTTACGTAAGATCTAAACTAAATCAACCCAGACAGCATCATGTCCAAAATCGGACATAAGACGTCTTTTAGTCATCATTTCGAAAGACGTCTAAAAGATGTCTTTTAGATGACTTATGTCCCGATTTTGGACATGCGTGCTGTCTGGGAAGTTTCAAAAACGAGACGAAATTTTGAATTGTGCGATATTCAAAATATTATTAACAAATTTCAATTTAACATGTTTCGACAAATTATTGAATTTTGTATTTAAAAAATACAAATATATAATAAAATTTTTATTAAATTATTTAAAAAATTCTAAATTTTATTTTATACTAAAAAAGTCATAGATAGAGGACGATGAGTAAAATAAACCGATTTCTGACTAAAAAATGGATGCCTAAACACGATTGTAACACTTTTATCCATCTAAACCCATGAGAAAGTGATCAAAATTGGCGTCAATTAAAGGGGTTAAAATAAGTTATTTTTAATAGTGATTCGATTAGTAACGATTTTATTCCAATTTTACCCATCGTCCTTTATTTGATATTAAAACAATAGATATTTAAGGTGCAATTATTTTGAGAAAAAGCAAAAAAAACATAATGAACATACGGATAACAAGAATCTAAACAGAAGTAAAAATTATTACGAATATTGAGTAAAGGTTATATAGTATATCTTAAAAAATAATGTAGTGTGAATAATTGCATAAAAGCTGAACCTATCTGCACCGAAAGGCTCCGAACCCGCGTGACAAACATATTCCTCTTTAAATGTAACAAAATAGATTAAAGAGATAACATCCATACGATCATGTTGTAAACATAGGTTATAAATAGTTCCAAAAAAAGAAAAAAAAACTGTTGCGTTCACAAATTAATACAGTTACAAACGCATGCATATGTTATACATGTTAATTAATAGTCATACGTGGTAACTCCAATCTTCCAAGATACGACTAATATTGCTTTGATGACAATGTCCACTGGTACTATATCTTCAATAGCATCTTTATTACCATACACTACTCGTATTATTCCTTTTCCGGCACCAATACTAAGTCCCATTGGACCATTGATATTATCTACCCACCCTGGAAATGGTTCTTCCAGCGATGGATACACTAAAATATGATAAATATTTGTCTATTGTTGTTATATTATTACTTAAACCTTAATATTATTAAATTATTACTTGTCCACAAATTATTAACCGAAATAAAGAAGAAGGAAAAAGGTGTAAAATCCTACAAAATATTTTTAGATTCTATCTAATCTATATAATCTAACTCAATCTAATGTAATTTGTCGCACATTGTTTCAGACAGTTTAACTAATTATTCAATAACTATAGAAAATTTTGCAAAATGGTACATGACATTTCCTTTTAAAGCAATCCACCTTCACACTACGGCTATGTCAAAAATTGCCGGACACCCTGTATTCCATTAAATATTTTATTTTAAAATACTGTAACACAAAATAATGGATACAAATATTTAGCAATACACAATAAGGCGTCAAAACAAAAATGTAGTTCAAATACGTATTGTTAAGAAAAATAAGGCTACGTACCCATGGAAGGTCTTACAATCGCGCAAGGAAAGGAGAAAGAATAATCCTGTATTACACTTTCCGCAAGGTTCTTCGAAAAAATATACGTGTTTGGAACGTAATCCAAACATCTATACATAATTTCAAATGTACACAAAATTAAAAATTTGGATATTATTTTATTAGAAGTACGATGAATAAAAGAATATAGTTTTTAAAACACAAATACATAACAATAATAATATAAAATAATGGTTCGAAGAAAACATCTATAATTATATAAATTTTATAAACACGATTATTAGTTTTTAACTTATTACTTACTTAGCTGTAAAAATATTTAAAGTATGTTCATCCAATGACTCCGCGATCTCTATCATTTTCCGCCAATCAGCTATAGGTGGGTACACTTTTTCTTCAATGAATGAATTATTCACGTGTGTGAACGCTGTACTGACATACACTAATACCTTTAATAAAAAAGAGGATTTTTTTTTAATTTCTTGCAGTTTATAAAAATTTGCATAATAACAAGATATATTTAATTTATACTATAGATACTCATATACATCATGATATTTTAATCATGTCCACACTCTTCCTTTATTCTGTTTAAATTGTTAGGGGATGCTGGAGCCGTCTGTTTTACCGGCGTTTTTTGTCGGCACGTAGCGTCGTATTAATTTGACAGAATTAAAAATCTTTCTCCAGAATTGCAGTACATACATTAATGATTCGGGGGAACTCCGATTTTATATAGAAAACGAAAACAGGTAAAACAGACGGCTCCAGCATCCCCTTAAATTTAAAAATACGCCATAATAAATATTTAGGAGAAAATTTATGAGATAAGTAACGTTGTGTGTAAAACATTACGTAAAATGTATCACGTAGTGCAATAAATTACGTGAAATTATTCATGAATACAAATGCGCGATCTCTCTGTTACTCTGTTTGAGCGAAAATTACTTACTTTTAAATTCTTCATACTTTGAGCTAAAATACAAATGTCTCTTGTTGCTCTAGTGTTGGAAAGTATAGCATGTTTTAAACTTTCATTGAATCTCACACTTGCCGCTCCATGTATTACTATTGTCACTCTTTCAATCAACATTTGTCTGTCCGCATCCGACAAACCTAATCCCTTCTCTCTGATATCGCCAGAAATCGAAATTAACTTCTCGAAAATAGAAATTTGTTCTTCGCGCAGTCTTTCATATAACTTATAAAATAAAAAAACGTTTTTGTTAGAATAATTACAATAATTTCTAATTCTACATTTTGAATAAATTTATAATATATAAGGACAAAATGTGTACTTAATGGCATTCACAACATTTTACTCTAAATGCATTCCAATTTTTTATTACATACTATTCACAAAATGTTTATGTCCAAAATAGCATTCTTTAATAATGACGTTACAATAGCCCTTAGAAAAAAGTTCTTTTTACTATACATTTTAAGTGCTATATTAAGTGATGTAACATCTTAAAAATCTAAAAATCTCTTAAAGAATTGTGCGTTATTACAAAAATTTTCTCTTTCTATATCTATCTTACCGGTAAGTTTAATATTTCTTTGAGCCTTTCTTTGATAGTAAATCCCTTTTTTGGACGTATCAGTAAGAATATTTCACGAACATCTGGACAAGATCGCAATACTTTTTCGATAAACACTTTACCCAGATATCCTGTCGCGCCTGTCAACAATATACTTTGTCCAGCGTAAAATGCAGGAATCGACTTAGCCGGATCAATTGTCATCTTGATTATTTTTAAAATAAAGCTAATATGAGCAGTACAACTTATACAATAGCAACGTAACGCAAAGTGAAGATATTGAAACACTTCGAATCGCTTTTACGTCGACAGAAAAATGCAGGTAAAGTTTAAATAAATTTTAATGACTATTTATACAACATGATAAAAGCGGGAAATAATATGCAGTGTGAGTTGAAAGAGCAAACGTTATATAAGGTAATATAGGGCAACGGGGAATAGCCCCGACATTATTGAAATTCAAGTTATATTTATTTGCAGTACATACTGTTCTTGAAATTTTATATATAGTTAGATTTTAAATATAATTAAACATAAATAGAATTAGAATAGGGGGGGGGGGGAATTAGAATACAATAGGAAATTAAATACAGAGAGAGGAGAGAGAAAGAGTAACTATTTATATATACATGATTAGTATTTATGTATTACTACATACTTACGTACGAATTGAATTATAATCATTTTATATTTAAAACTATTTGTTCTACAGGAAACAGGAAATGACGTGCAAGAAATAATGGAAGGTTGAAAGAGCAAGCATTCAATATGTGCAATAATATGCGTTTATTTCGCAATATGGCAGTGATATAAAAATATATTACAATGTATCTTATATTGGATTAGATTAAAGATGTATAATGCAATATATATTACTTTGCATTTCTTAGATGAAAGATATAATGTAATTTATTTTACAGTTTAAACATTCCATTAAATTAAATATGTAATGCAATTATTTATATTTATTACTTTTAAACAAAACTAACGTGAATAGTAAAACTATACTTTAATAATCTAGCAATGTAAAACGTAGGAATCGTTATCTCCTTTGTTATATGTACTAATAGAGTGAATAGAAAAATGTAGAGACCAAATAAATTATTTAAGATCGACTACTACTTACGTAAGAATTGAATTTATATTGTCTTATGGTCAATAAAATCTATGGAACTATCTGCGCTTTGAAAAACACGAAATGATATGCAGAATAACGTTAAAAGATCAAACATACGATACATGCAATAATATACATACTGCTTCATAACATGGCAGTAGAGATACAATGTGAATATAAATTATATTTGATGTTTCCTTTTATATTTTTATGTCACTGCATTTTTTATAACTAATCTGCGCGCAGCGCATACTGTTTATAAAAATTAAAATATAATATTATAATGTTAGATACCTACAGAAAGACAGATAGGGGAGACCGGGAGTAAATACTGTAAATAGCCCACATTTCTGAATTTCTTGCCTTTATGATACCGGGATTTAGTTACCCAGTAGCGTAGGGTAACAAATATATGTGTGTAATATATACAAATTTGATACTTGATACAGGTTTCAATTATCATCTTTTCCGTTACCGTTCACATTTGCGGCACCAAATTCACGTATAAATTTTTAACGGAGCACATGAGAAGTACACGAAGAGTTTAATTAGCGACAAGGGGAATGTTATGACACATCCACTGTGTTTTCTTCAAATATGTACGGCTATATATTAACTCGTGCTAGAACTGTGGTAGACTGTACAGACTGTGCGTTCGACAGCCATGGCGCTAGCCTTAATTATTGGCCAATAAAAGAGACGGGGGTGCAAGTAAAAAAATTTTAGTGAAAAAGGGGATCAAATTGCAGCTCGTTTTAAAGATCTAGTAAAAAAAGAAAATTTTTTATGAAAACCGCAGATGGCTAAACCCCCCTATCAAAAGTTATGCGGAGTCAAAGTTCTAAAAAGATCTTTTGTACCTCGATTTTTCACTTACGCTAAGAAATATAGAAAAACGCATTTTACGGTAAAATTCCTCTTAAGAGTAATCAAGGGCGTTCTTTATATTTTACTTTTGAGGCTCCTAAAAAAGAGGTTCTCAGGGGGGGGGGAGACCCCTCGATTCTTCAAAGTAAACGTATTGGTGAAAGATTTTATATTTTTTCACTGTTTAGTGCATTTTCATGTGCATTTGCGCAAGAAAAAGGAGGGTGCCTCTTTTGCACTCCTCCACGATCAATTATACAGTCAGAATTAAAAAAGTTTTTACTTCAACTTTAGGAGAACTTAATTAGCCGTCGGGCTACTATCATTTGTACCTATACGTTTGCTTGGTCACTCCATTACATGTTAAAATTTCAAAGTTGAAAATGGTGGATTCAAAATAACGGATCAAATTTTTTAAAAATTATTCAAATCATGGAAATGGGTATATGTGTAGATTTTTGTAGTCATTAATTTTGTTCTCAAGTGATAGATCACAAAAACCTAAACGAACTCACTTTCACGATTAGAATAATTTTTTTTTAATTTTAGTAACAAATAATTGGAGATGTATGACTGATGGACACTGCGATAAATAATGTTTCGTCTACTTTTTTTCAAGAAAAATCTTTCCTATCTGGGACTTCTGTTGGCAATCCACACGCCCGGTTACCATTCGTGATCTGTAGTTTTGCCACTTTTGGCGCCGCGCCCTACCCACCAGATAGCTCTCTTACTATATTATCATATATGATAACTCATGTGATAAATCCTGTTTTATCTTTGTTTATACATTTCTGATGATAAAACAGTCGAATCTTTAAAGCTTTATGGCTTATGCCAAATGGCATCTGAAAAGCACGTTTAATTTTTAATAAGATATACCTAGGTAGTAGGTACAGCAACTCACAATAAAGTCAAAATAATTTCAAAATGACTGAAAATGACGATTTTTGGTCATTTCACCATCATTTTACCATCATTTTAACGTTATTTTGACTTTCTGTTCTACCTGGGTATATATTAATAAAAAAACTATGGATAATATTAAACTCTCGCTCTAGATAGTAGAAAATTTATTGCGACATCTAAGAATGTTTACGTTATTTACATACTGGACACGTGCCGCGTAAAAAAGCGATACGATAATCGATCAACCAAAAAGTTGTATCATCTGTAGGATGAAGAAGGAAGTTAATTGTTTTCTAGAAGATAAACTTTTAAAGTTACAAGACTTTTTTTTAAATCATGATAGGTTATGACATTATTTTAAAACCAAGACATTATTTTAATCTTAATACATTATTGGAAGACAATATATATAATGAAATTCCATTATATATATTGTTCAATCAAGGAATTTGCAAGCGGAAGTATAGAAATTTGTCCTGCAATATATGTACATTATATTCTTTTCGGTGATCTCATTTAATATGCTTCAATAGGTTTCGATCCGGAAGAAACGCATCGTTATCCGATAACAATACTATTGTCATTTACGAATGTGTACTCGGGTATCTCCAGATTGGTCGACGCCGGGCCTTTCCGCACGCGGCCGGCCGCGTCGAAGTGCGAGCCGTGACACGGACAAAAGAAACCGCCCCGTATGATACCGGCGTTCGGAATCGGCACGCATCCTAAATGCGTGCAGATACCCAATACAATTAGCCACTCCGACCTTTTCGCCCTGTCATCGTCTGTTTCCGGATCGCGCAGCTCTGACAGGTTCACCGCCCTCTCCTGCTCTATGATCGACTGTGGCCTGGAAAATTAATCTAATTAGCGATCGGATGTTATCGGACGTTATTATCAGTATCAAATAATTCGCTGAAATTTGTTTTAAAGTCCTTCAAAAAGTATTTTGTTTGGAGACTTCATTATTTCTTTCAATCGCTATCCCAGCGAGAAATGACCCATCGAATTCCACCGAATCGATGGGTCATTTCTCGCTGGGATAACGTTATAACTTATGCATTGTCAACCGCGTTGCACTCTGCTCAAAGCCCCTTTTTACTTTCATTATCGAGAGTCCCTTATTGTTATTTATCCATTTATTGATATTATTTTTGTATTACACGTTTATATTCTATTCTGTAAAGCACAGGATAAAACAAAGCCCTAAACAAGAATGACTGTATTTTCTATTTAAATTAGTAAAAAGGATTGAAATTTTACAAGGTTCGAGCGCGGCAATTAAACTTTTAAATAATTAAAAATCATGAAAAGGGAAATTAGTTTTATGTTTATTTCGCAGACACAGGCATTCAGCAACGATTCAGCGACTAGACCACTTGTGATAGTGGATTGTGTGTGTATGTTGGTGCGTGTCAGTTTTATCCTGCTTTCCCTTAATTATTAAGTTTTTTTTATTAATTATTGGTTCTCTTACCGATGGTATATAAAAACGGGTTTGCCGCGCCACTTAACGATTAATACTTTTCCCTCTGGTATATCGTTTAATTTAACTTCCAATTGAGCCTCCGCCAAAATATCTCGCGAGGGCGATAAGAAGAATACATAATGCAATAAGTGAGCTTTAAAGCCGTACAATCCGGCAACGCAACCAACTGAAAATATTGTATTCAATTTGTATATATGTCTAATTTTCCTAGTGAAAAAATATCTTTTATTTTCTCAAAAATTTTCATATTTTAGATTTGTGAAAAAATATGTAAAATTTCTCAGATACTTTTAGAAATAATTGGATAAAGATTTCCGGATTATTTCACAATCTGTATGTTTCTGATAAATTGTGCGATCTTTCTCATATTTCTTCAGATTTTTATACAGATATTGGGAAATTCTAATTAATAATATGAAAAAAAATTCTGAGACATTTTTCTACCAGGGAATAGCTAAAAATTCTACAGAAATCTTCTATTATTATCGTAGGAGGCATATTTTGATAATGTTTTGGAAATAACAATAAATAATACAAAAATGTGATGTAATAAAATTTTTTGGAATTATTACCAAAAGAGACAACGCTTCTCAACGCTCTTCGTTCGTCGGCGTTTTTCGTAGCTGTTCCAGCATCTTTTAAGGGTTTTCGTCGATATTCGTCAAAATTGGGTTTTGGTATGTCAGTATATGCGAATCTGCGCAATTTCTTAAAGTCTGAATTGAGATAACGCGGAAATAATTATGTACAATGGCATTAGTATGAAAAACAGATAGACATAATTATCACATCATTCATTATTAACATTCTGTCATCACATTTGTGAATATCATTGTGGAATAATTATTGATTTATTGCAAATATATTATTAATTGTAGACCAACTGTATAAATTATGACTAATGAATAACCATAAACTAATTAAGATCAATCGAGGGATTCATAATATACATATATTAATACAAGAATCTCGCGAGGAAGATATGCTTTGTGCATTTTTTATCGGAGTAATAGGCTTCTTCGAATATAATTTAGGAGTAATTATTTAGATTTAAAATTTTTCTCAAGATAAATTACATAAAAGATTTTATTTTTTATATAGATACTTACAGTTAATTTGGTATAATTGTAGCAAGAATGAGAAGCGTTTATCGTAATTTGCAACGAAAACGTTGAGTACGTGTTTTCTTGGAAAAAACATTTTTATTAATAATAAAACGTATTTCTAAATACATTTATTATTATGTCGTTATAAAATATTTGGCGCACACATTTAACACGTCTGAACTAGTCTGAAGTTTAACAAAATTCATACGTTTTCTCACTTCAATTGTCAATATCACTAATAGGCGATTTTCTGGGGTCGATTGTGTATCTCGAAATGAGGTAAAAATTACATGGTATAGCTGAGTACAGCAACCAAACTGTACTAAAACCGCGATTCTGTAAAATGTAAACTCATTATGCAGTATCGTTATCGTTATGTTGCGCGTACGTTGCAGATATACTATATGGTAAAAAAGCTGCGCAACGATAATATAACGATACTGCATAACGAGTTACAGAATCGTGGCTTTGGTACAGTTTGGTACACTTCGGTTGCTATACCAGAGTCACGCCAAAAATAGCCTATTAGTGATAACAGAATAAGCTCCGCCCCTACCAATAGCAACCTTGGTATATATACCAAACAATCGCCAAAAATCGCCTAATCAATCACATTTGTAACAATTATATTTTAAATTATTTTTAAATAGTTTAATATAAACATAGTAATAATTTTGTAATTATTAACAATAATTCAAAGATTAGCACATTTAGCACAATAGAATTCTAGTACATTTGTAGGTATATGATTCTATCAAAAATATATATTGTGCATTTTTATGTACATATATAATATGTTTAACCAAATTATCTATATTTACAGATGTCGCAAGCTGCGAATTGGCAAGAAAAAGTGCTGATTCAAATTTAATTTTTGATCGAGGGGGAATTTACAACCCAAAATTTTGTACACCATTGCCGTAAGTACTGCCGAACCAATGCCGAATAAAATTCGAACACTGACTTGGCAATGCTATGCAATGCCTCCTGCATTGCCACTGTCACCATTCATTATTACCACTGCCCAACCACAGACGACAATGCCGTCAAATATTATAAGCCACTGCTTACTTTTTTTTAGTCCACTGCCAAATTTTTGTACACCAATTTCCCCTTACTTTTGATTTAATTCTCTATTTCTTGATATTGAGAAGTAAAAAACTTAGCCAAGTAGAATTATTTCTCAATTAAGTAAAAAGTACGTGATTTCTCGTAAGTATGCCACATATAAATATATGTACGTAGACTATATCTAAACGTAGATAAAAGTATGAACAATGTTGCATATATAAATATACAAATTACAATCTTGAAAACAAAATCAGTAATAACGTTACGAAATAATTAATGGTGTAAAAGGATATTTTACTTGCATTGTTCTTTTTAAAGTTCCTCGAGTATATTCCAAATGTTACTAAATTGTTTGTATTGTTATTTAGGAACATGTTAACGTGCACATGATCGTCGTGAGTGTGTTCATTAAATGTCCAATTTTCAAGCGGAAGTAAATCCTGATTTAACGTAGACGGCATAATTAAATTGTTCTTATAATCGTGGAACGTTGCCGCAATTTCAATACTGCTAAATACCATTTCTGATTCTTGCACGGAACCGCATGATGAGACCGAGTTGTTCGAGCATTGAATTATGCCGCATGCACGTACGTAAGCTTCAACGACGGAATAATGACGAATACCATTAAAAACCACTAAACGGTATTTAGTACTTAGATCTATTTTCGCAATTTCTACTTTAAACTCGCAGCAGAAACCATTGTGACAGACAGTTTCCGTGGCATTTCCTTCCAGGGAAAGCGTTTGAAAGACTCGAATATTGTCGTGTTTTAAAAATAATGTATCATTATCTATCATTGTGTTGTCTTCCTGCTTTTTCAGTAATTGTATATTCTTTTCATGATAATGTGGCCAAGCTTTCTGATCTTCATCCTTTGAAAAATCATGATAGTTTTTATCATACCTAGTTCTGTCCTTTATTTTGGGTACTTGAAATATCAATACTTCCTCGTGTGTAATTGCAGGCATTATTGCTTTACCGACTCCTTTACGACCTGTATGAAATGTTATTTCGTATATATATTCGCACAGTAGAAGGCTCTAATTATATAATATTTAAAATGTAATTTTACACACCTAAGTAAATTCCACTGCCAGCATTACCAAAGCCAGGTCTATTATAGCCTGAAGCTAAAAGATTTACGTTTTCAGCAAATGACCATCCTGCTTGCGTTTGTACAGCTAGAATAATAATAAATAATATTCGTATAAATTTTTTGATAAAAAAGGGGAAAAGGTTTTACCACATTTCGTTTACCTGTTAAGAATGGTGTCTCAGAAAACCACGCTGTAGGGTATACAATGTCAGTAACTTGATGATCTCTTGTTAATTGTATTGCGGGTTCGCGAAATAATATGTCAAAACATATGAAAGTTCCAAATTTCACTCCAAAATCAGTATAAAAACTGACTATTTCTGGTACTGCTGTCACATTAAATTGATGTTCTTCAAAAAGATTCGTCTTACGATACCTATTAATTGTAATTGGACATATATATCAAGCGAGATGTGTTGTAACAGTCATTATAACGAAGAAGCTAGATACCTGGCAATAATCTTTCCTGTACGATCGAATACAACGTTACTGTTGTAATAGAACATTTTATCTCTTGGGCAAGATAGCACGTCAGTGCAAGGTGCTTTCTCAGCGATATTGATTACCACATAGATTTCATTATCTCTTGCAGCACATGATATTTTTCTCAATGTCTGTAGATCCAAAATTTCTTTTTAGATAATTGATGTTACTAGTTTCTCACAATATAAATAATTGTACATACTTCGCTGACTTTAATAGTATTTTGACTACAAGGTATATAATTATGTGAGGCACTAGGAATGACGGTTGTCCAATCCCCCATTTTTTCTCTCTCGGGCAACCTAACTGTTGTCAAGCCGTCTTCCGGGAAAACGATTATATCAGCATTCTAAATAATATTCAAACGCTTTAAATAATTTTTATAACATAATGACAAGAACACACTAATTCGTTGACGATATAATCTGTGAAATATGTGAAACTGTTTTTTTTTTCTAAAGATACTCACATTACGACTAGTCACATTAATAAGCCTGACATAAGCGTCAGAATTTACTCTCAGAGTCTCACTGCTGTTTATTGAATATTTTGGAGGATACTCCACTACGGCTGCTACGTACGTCGGAGAGCTTGGTGTTGATCTCTATAATAAAATATGTATATGAACTTATAGAATTTATGGAATAGTTTGCTTCAGAGCGAGTGATATAATTGGATATAATTTAATATATTAAGAATTCGTATCATTACTGAACAGATAAAAGTTGCTTTATGTCTACCTGATATGATAGATGTGCACATGCTACCAATAGATAAATAATGATCCATACTTGACCCATATTTGACAATCTCAACAATTCTTCTTTCTGAAAGAAGAAAAACTCGATACACAACTTGTACAAAACCGATAGAAAATAATAAAATAACTTATATAAAAAAATTGTGACTTTAATAAATTTTCAACAGCTTCAGAAGCATAAACATAAATTCTTTTATAATTTAAAAGCAAAAATAGCTTATATTATACAATCAATTTCTCTCGTTTATATATTTTAGCAAAAAGAAAATATTTTACAGCAAATCTTAAAATATCTTAGATTTTACAACAACAAAAAATTAACTTTTGCTTGTAGCTGTTTTGTAACACTTTATACTGAGAAAAACTGAGCTTGTAACAGAGAGAACTCCAAAATATGAATATTTTTTATGTTAAAATTTTGCGTAGTGTATGAATATCTGCAAATGTCATGCTCAGTGTATTTACATATTCAGGTTATTGTCTGACCTAAAACTTTTACGATTTTATTTGCCCATGAAACTACAAGTGCTTCCATTCTGTAAGTTTCGGAGCGTTCCTTATCAACTTCTCATACCAAGTTAGTGTCAATCTCGTTAGACAAAGCTGGAAGCGTGTTCGTAAAGCAGAGATAAAAACGTGCCTCTACGCACGAATTGTAAATAGTCAATCCCACAACGGCCACAACCCACAATCGCACAATTCCCACTATCCTCAGTGACCCCAGCTGAGCTGAGTTTCCCGAGCATGCGCGTCAAATTTAGTCTCACAGTGAAGTATCTACTTCGGGAGAAAGGGTATCGTACCATCTCTCTTGTTAAATTTTTTCTAAGAATTATCTTAAACATTCAAAAATAATTGACAAGTTAGCGAGAATGTGACGCAAAGTACAAAATAATTTTAATTAACTTATTTTATTTGAGTAAAATTGATGTTTGCTTTATTCCAACACTCCTGATCTACCCCGATCATTGAAATCTATCGAATTTTTGTCTTCATAAATAACCCATATATATGTATACGCCACTGCTTTGTAATCCCTGAACTGCGCACGTGCGAAAATTCGGCAGATCCGGGAGCCCTAACAAAGGGAAACTCCGCCAACTCGCAAACTCTGATTTTAATGAAACTTTGCATACATGTAGGTGGAGTAAGGAGATAAAATTAGAAATTTTCAGTTGGTGACAAAAAACGATTTTAAGAGGTGGGACCACCTCCCATAATAGTAATTTTCGGCTTTTTTCGATACATGTTAAAAATTCGATACGGATAAAAAATGTAATAATAAAGGGAAAAGAAAGGCCTTCGTAAAACGAAGGATAAGTAGTCTAAATATTGGAGTGTATCTGAGAATAAATTTCGAGAGAACAAAGTTAAACTCCAACCAAATTCCGATTAATTTAATCGGCGATCTACTTATTCAGTAGTATTTCGTTAACGTACATGAACAGAGTTGACTTTTCGTTATTTGTGGCACATGGAAAAGGAGAGGACGATAAATTATCCCAGACAAACCTTTGTCAAGAACAGATTCTGCATAGTGTTTGTTAAAAATGTTGATGACAAAAAGAATGTGACACGTACAATATTGATAGAATAATATTGATAGAAATATAGTAAAGTTTGTTAACAAAATATGATGGGATCGATGGTAGAAATCACAAACAAACTTTGACGTATTTATTACACTGCAGTTTGGCGACAGAAATAGGGCAGAATCTACGTTCGACTTCGATTCCATTCGATTTCTGCCGCCAATCCACTGTCAATTATATCAGTAGATAATTCTATCGGCAAAACGAGCTTAATGCGGACACAAATCATGCCAATTCAGTAATTTTTGATCGAATTTGCTGCCAATTTACTACACCATACATCAGTTTATTTACTGAATAATTAGAAATTTTGTAAATATATAATTCTACCGGTTGAATTAATCACGCTTAGCAGTTGTAGTAATGTCCAAAAATGCGCTACGTTAGAAAATCGGATCAAAAATAATTGTGGAGCGTTAAAGTAAGCGTTGACGTAGAATTTTGACTCGCAAATGAAAAAAAGTCTCCTAATTAGCGAAAAATAATCTCCGCGCGTGATAATCTTTCGCTAATCACTAATAAACATAATTTTCTAGTATCATGGAATTTAGAACGGCGCATGCTTATGCATTCCATCATGGTGGCTTAATTAGAAAACGATTGGCTGAAAAAAGTTAGAAAGTAGTTAGCATATAACAGCATAATAGCATCTCTCCCGGACGACGTTTTGTTAGCACAATTTAATAAAGCATTCCCGGGCTCGCATTTGCATAAAACCTTCTTTCCTAATATTCCCTTACAATTAGTGGAACACGCTGATGAAGTTTGTGAGAGAAGAAGCTGCGAGACCTTAAGAACAAACTGCAAGATAGATTAGACAGAGCGACTTCAGGCAATTATTGTAACACCCGATTGTTGTAGGATGAATCCGTTGAGAAAAGAGTGATATAATTATCCGGATTAAAATTACTTACATAAGTGTAACAGCTCTACAGCCGCAACAAGTTTTCTCCGAGCGCGAGCTTAGCACGTTCTGTCAGGACGTAATGGTGCACATCTACTGGTGCACATCTGATTAGAAACTTCAGTTCAGGTTCAGGTTCCCTTCCACAATCCCGCTTCGATCGCTAGCGCGCCTGCTGACTTGATTTTTTTCCTGAAGCGTTCGCGAAACATTCCTCGGCGATTGGATCGGATTTCCCCGCGGCGCGCATACTGTGCTGCACACGTGTATCCATGTAGACTATAGACGCTATACTATATTAGCAAGAGGAAAAAATAAATTTATTTGCTATTGTATAGGTGTCGGAAAATCTAGGAGTGCCGTATATAACTTACATCAGATTCAGGATAGAATTCTACTTCATAACTGTAGGTATTACTGTGAATATTTTGATGTAGATGTGTATTGTAATATACAATATATTTCGTATTGCATTTGTAATCAAATTCTTTAAGTGTTTTTCATATTACGCGATATAAGATTATTAAAAAATAAAATTTATAAATCTAAAGTTAATTAAAAAAATATTTTAGAAAACTTGAGATACGTATATACATATATAAACATATACGTATATTAAAACACATACACATCAAAATACACGGCACATAAAGTTATGAATCAAAATCCACTATAAGAAATCCGACATGTATTATTATTATAGATCTACAAAGGAATAAATCTATAAACGTTTACAAAGAAAAGGTTTAAAGTGTTGATTCGTAAGGACCACAAGTGAAAAATAGTTTATTCATGAGTTGCACAAGTGATACAATCTGTCACATGAAGATGCGAGGGCGATTGCTCTCATCAAGAGACACGGTAGTGTCTCGTGCCAAGTATTATACACGCGAAGCGAGATCGACCGTGATTCTTTTACGCGACGCGACGATTTGCGAATATATTATTATACCTTAAAATCAAAATTTTTTATACAGTTTAAAAAATCATTGAATTTGAATCCGCAGACAATTGCATAAATAAATATTAGAACTATTCAGTTATATTATTTTAAATTCTTATTTCATTCCTCACAAATTACTATTTTTAGCATTAAAAATCGGAGACATCTTCATAACAAAACTCTTCCACTGTACTATTTTAGGTTTGAATTTTCATTTGATAAGTATGTGTACAAACAACGATAAACTCATCTAATAAGATAAGATAAGATTCATGGAAATATATAAGTAATTTTCAAACAAAGAGTTTTATACTTTAAAGCAATATCACTTTAATTTCCTACTTAGTACGTAAAAAGATAAAAATATTGATATATGTAAATTGTATCGTTTGTGATATTGTATCGGTTTTTTAATTATCCGATAATTGTTTTATTAACTGTATCTTTCTTTCTCTTTATAAAGCGGATGCATCGCAAAAAATGATTAAACCTGGTGGTTGCGTTGACTGCGTTGACAACGCAAACCGATTGTGTGTTGAGTCATTTTATAGATGTTTTTGCATAATTATCGCGAGACACTTGGATATGCGACAGATAACGGTTGCAAAATAATAAACTATTTTAGTCATATGATGTAAACATAAGATAATAGAGAGAGAGTGAGAGAGAGAGAGAGGAGAGAGAGAGAGAGAGAGAGAGAGATAGAAATAAAGAGAAGAGAAGAGTAAGAGGAGAGTGATCGAGCGAGAGAGAGAGAGAGAGAGAGAGAGAGAGAGAGAGGAGGGAGAGAGAGAGAGAGGAGAGAGAGAGAGAGAGAGAGAGAGAGAGAGAGAGAGAGAGAGAGAGAGAGAGAGAGAGGAGAGAGAGAGAGAGAGAGAGAAGAGAGAGAGAGATTAGGTATCGTTATAATACGAAAAATGTCCAACGTTACAAAGCGAAGAATCTTTGGAAAAACTCGCAATTGTGTGAAGATATCAAGCATATGTGAAAATAAAAGGAGGACATCTGAACATTTATATCTGAATCTAGAACAGTTCTTGCAAGAAAGTAAAAATACGGCAAATCATTTCCAATAAAGTTACAATCGAAAGAATTTCTCTCGATCTTTCTCTTCCTTTCTTTCGCATCGTTTATTAATTTAATGCACTTTATATAATGCACGCAGTGTTAAGCATAAGATCAAAGAAAATTTATTAACAGTTAATAAACATTTCCCGCGAACTTATAATTAGCAATGCTGATGTTACACACGTTGCATGAATATTAATTTCGGCCCGCTGGATGGTAACTCAATGTGCAGATTCCGTCATGCGGTATGTGCGTACCTCAAACACGTCTATTAGCCGCAGCGGTTCGAATCTCGGATGTGTATATGCATGCAACTCTGACTGCAAAATGTTACCCATCGTCAGTATACCGATCGTGATAAAGCCTGCTTTAGACGATTTATAATTCGTGTTATAAAATCCAAGATAAAATTCTATCTATAATTTCATGCACCGTATAAAGTTATTTTTATATGATCTATAATTGGTACCAGAATTCAAAATAGAATTTTATTTAGAATTTCATATGCCGTATAGTAAAAAAAAAACACACACATTTGAAAATTATTAGACTATAACCACGTATAAAATATACATTTAACTACAAATGTACATATTAAAATGTATGGCATATATAAATATAAATAGAATTCTACTCTGAAGTCTGACGCGAATTATAGAACGTCTAAAATGGACTTGAGAAGAGTCCGCTTCATGCGGATATAGTTTATCAAATCTAATCTTGACTTAACAAAGAGGCTAATAAAATTAGAGATCGTGTTCGTTGAATTATTGCTGTATAATATAGGGTTTTTTTTTTATTTTATTCAACTTCATGATAAGAATGATAATTTAAATCGTTCTGAAGCTTTTTCTAATAATAACGCCAATGATCATTACCAATTTATTTCGGGATACTCTTCCAATATTTAGAGCTCGTTAAAATACGAGGACGTATCATCGCGAATATTCTTGTTTAAGAAAAAAAAACCTTCGATTTTTTACCCGTACGTAAGGTAAATGGATTAATTTGATTTGCGTCACATGCATCATTCAGTATTAATAGTCCGCGCATTTGTATCTGATATTTAGCACCAAGTGTGCTCGTTTGAAGCTGACAAGTTTAATTTGCCTAATGTATAACGATATACAATGTTACAATGAATTAAAAATCGTGCAGCCGTATCCGATGTTAAATATGTGATACGAATATGAGTCAATATTCACGTCCCATTTACCCAGATTTCAAGATGTACTTGAAAAAAGGTTTCAGCCATAAAAAAATATATGTATCTATACGTTATCCATGTTGTCAATATTAATTTAACAAGTACAAAAAATACACAGTACAAGAAAAATATGCGAATTCTATCAATTTATTTCAGTGGTCATGTATCAATATGTTTCAACTAATATTTTTTTTATAAATACGAGTATAATGGATGATCCTTCAATATTTATCGCATTTATCGCACTTGTAAATAGTTGACAAATATTGATAAAATTTATTAATAATAAATAATGATTGTTTTGCTGATTCTCTTATACGACTCTCACATGATAAATATTATTGATGAAATTTATTACGTCCATAATATTAATATGAAAACATTTCTACAGTAACTCACCATTATTGTACGCTATTTGTCTTGCGCATTGATTCCCTTTCTTTTGAAAACTATTAAGAGTAATACAGATACACTCTCCAAGTCTTTTTGTATAATTGTAAGCACATATTTAAAAATATATATAAAAAAATGTGAACGATAATGCAAACAAATTTGAAAAGTAACAATAGTATACGCGCAAAAATTTATTAAGAAGCTTAAGCTTAAAAATTTATTAAAAGACTTTAGTGAATCTGAAAGTGAAGATGATTATAGAAACTTTCTACGAATAGAAGCAATATCAATCGAAAAAACGTTGCAAATGATAACCTTTGTAAAGAAACCTAAAACGGTGTTGCAATATGAAATATTGTGTAATCTAGTTATGTAATGTCTATATCGAAGATTGTCTCAATACATTGAAGAAATTTAATCGAATTGTATTTTGATTTGTATTTAAATTTGCGCAACATATTGTGTCAGAACGTTACATTGTACAGGATTGGTTCAATCTAGCTTTTACTCTTGATAAAAAGGACGCGACCATGCAGAATGGCGATTAATAAAGCACAAAAAAGTATTGTTAAAAATGCAGAAGAAGCGAAGAAAGGTATTTGATGATAGAGTCGCGTTTTTCATACATCGATATTCATTCGGAGAAAAATATCTGCGATTCGAGATTGCGATATCTCATAGTCAGTCGGAATCTGATATGTGTCTATGTTAAATTCGATTTTCCGTTTGCCAGTTTTGCTATAGTTTTGATATATAAGTCACGTTTGTTGAAAAGTTCAAGTTTTAGTAAATTACGTAATTACAGAAAGTTCCTAATAGAAAAATTCCGAATAGAATCAACGTCATTCGAAGAAATAATTTGATTAAAAGTGATTATGAAGAAATCAATAAACGTGATATAAGATATTACGCAATAATATCGATTACATTCAATGTCTATATCGAAGATTATCTTAATATATTGAAAAAAAAATCGAACCATTGATTTGATTTTAACTGTGAGTTTAGGTTTTATCAAGATTTTTATCTAGAATATATTGTGTCATTGTAGTGTAACATCGTCTATTAGTTTTAGTTTTTTACCTCTGACAAAAAGGATGACTGCGACTAAGGATAAAAAGAAGTATTTCGATGTTTGCGGCAAATCTCTCTCTATATCTCTATTGCCTGTGTTCTTTTATATTCTCTACAAAGTGAAATGGGGGATTTATCGCTCGTTCAGGATGAGACAGCGCGATCGAAATATCAGTCTTGGTCGGACCGTTAGCAAGTGGTCGAGCCCAGTTGAAGTTTCAAGATCGATCGATTCGTTGCAGCAAGCCTGTTTAATTAGTAGTGCCAAAGTGAACGCATAATCAAGTTGAGGGCTGTTAAGTGCGAATCAGACTAACCCCCATAGGTTAAATCTTGACCGAGGATTAAACGATCCCGCCTGCGACTTCCATTTACTGCCTTATTCGCGCTCGCTCTCCGTTATGCGATTAAACGAGGCTGCGGCATCCAACTTTTACTCTACGTGGGTGGTGTCGGTGCAGGAGAATTTTAAAGCAGCAATCTCGGTCTTTCGAGAATTCGTCGACAGCTTTTCTGATCGCCATACCGCTCTGGATTAGGAAAGACGAAAATAAGCTTGACACATCAACGAAATAAATATATTATTTGTTATTAATTATTTATTGTTACATTGTTTTTATTATTGTCGCGTTGTCTGTTGTTGTATTAAATATATTAATTCCTAGCAGACACAAAATATAACTGCTACGTAATACAGGAATAACACGTAATATACCTAATTAATTAATGTCGAAATTATGTAATCATCTTTTATTAATGTATATTGATATTATTATATATTGATATGTTATATTGACATCTGTCACATGGTTGCAATTTCGTATGAGCGAGAAATTAAAACTAACATCTACATTGCATGTATATAACTTACACGTTATACACAGGGTGATTCGAGACAACAATATGTCTCGCAAATGTCAGATTCCTGACTCAATTCTGAGACGGATCCTGTACCCAATCTTAGTTTTCGAGTTATAAAAAGAAGTAGTTATATAAAATGAAGTAGTTACCTTATTACGAGCCGAGTACGGGAGATAGGCAGGGGCGGCACTTAGGTGAGGCGCTTGCTGCGATCAGCTGATCGCAGCAGGCACCTCATTCCTCACCTCCGTAAGCCGTGATCATATTCGCATCGACGCGACAAGAAATTCTCGATGTACCATGCTATTATCTCTGCGAGTGAGTGAATTGCTAATGCATTACATGCAGCAGACGGTTAGTCGCGCCCGCGATAGTGAGTCGCGCCACCCCTGCCTACCTCCTATACATACCTGGCCCGTAATAAGGTAATAAGGTAACTATGGGAGCTTTCCGGCAAACGACACAAGTCGACATGTCGTTCTATCATTCTTTATTAGCAATGAGTAACAAAGACAAAACGACACTTGTGTCGACTTGTGTCGCTTGCCAGAAAGCTCCCCATTTCATTTTATAATTCGAAAGCTAAGCTTCGGAAAAAATTTTGATACAGAAAATGATCGTCTCAGAATTGAGTCAGAAATCTTACATTTGCGAGACAATAGGGTTGTTTCGAATCACCTTATATTACGTGCTATATTTCGTTATATGACGATTATGTTATACGTATATCGGTGTTTGCTTAGTTGTATTATATTTACACGTCCTATATGACGCTGTCTCTTTTACTAGGTGAAATATTTAGATAAAATATATTAAAACATTATTTATCTTCATAATTACTTTAGTAAGGTAACGTTTTACAGAAAAAATATTAATGTAATTAGTGTGCACTTGCTAATGTAATAAATTTTCACTTTTTTAATATTTATCTTAAGTTATTCTAATATATTAAAGTCTTTATAAATTCGCCTTAAATAAGAATTGTTATTCCACCTTGAGTACATAGGTCTAATGCTGGAAGCGAATACCTTATTATTCTAATGTTATATACAACTTCGATTAAAGTATGTTAAGTATCCTCTGACAAGAGTTAAGAATACGAAATTAGCGCACGGAAGAGAGAGTTAGTACCTTGTGGAAACTATTTAATAGTCAAGTATACTTGGTAGAACTGTTAAATTGAAGATCGGAATACCACTATAAGCTTCTCCATTTTCTTCTCGGGCTAACATAGCTAAACCTACGATTCAACGCTGGTATCCGTCCGTACTGCATTCAGCTAGTTTAATCCTTTCGGTAACGGCATCGTTGGAATGCGAAGTGGTTGTGAATGGCCGTGGTGTCAATCCAATAATGTGTCGATAACAGAATTGTAGTAGACCCTAAATGTCACGCTCTCATCCGAGAGTAATTATTCCGAGAGAAATAGATTACATGGGTAAATATTGTTGCAATTACATTATATGATATAATGTAACAAGATATGATAAAATATAGTAAAAAGTGACGTCTGTAAAAAAAGTTAGAATTAGTTGAATTTATTGGACGATATCTCGAGATAAAAATTTGTCAACTATTGGCAAGCTGCATCTTCTATCCTCTGGACAATAAACGAGAAAGAGTTAAAAAAACCAGTATATAGTATGCGGGATACAAAGTACTACAAAATGTGCCACTGAGAGATTTAAAAAAATCGCAAAATTCGAAAAAGAGGAATGTAAAAATGCGTATTATATTTTGGGACATGCAAATCGACGAGAGGTAAATAAAAGGCAATAAAATAATAATGCCATTTTTTTTTCTTCTCACGAGATGACCTAAAAGTACCGCCTTTGTCGACTTTGCGCGATTAAGTTTTTCGGACCCCGTTTACGGTAGAGTTTACGGCGCGTGAGTCGCTTTTGACTCGGGTGTTGTACGGAGTCGGTGGATCGGGGGCGAATAAGAGGTCGCGCGAATTTCGCGTCGACTTTTCGCTTCCGCGCTTTATGCTAGGACCGCGCCGCGCCGTTTGCAAGAGCGAAGCCTTCGGGGGCAAACAAGTCGTGTGCAAGTCGCGGGGGGTGTGGTGGTCGGGGCAGCTTTGCGAGGTGCCCGTAGTTCGGCTGGTGCGCCGACGGCCAGGTGGGGGTTGACCATGCGCGCGGGGGTGAGTGGGAACGCGAGAGGCGAGCTCGTGAAAATCCATGGTGGGGGCTTCGCAAGCCGCGAAGCAGCAGTGCGTCGCGACTCTAGCTGCCACGCGGTTGTCTATCAATCTATTCTCACTATCGGGGTACTACCTCCTTACACCCTTCTTGTAACAATCAGTGACCGGCCGTAATTCGTCACAATTCGGCACACTCTCACCCCTTTCTGCTCTTTTTCTCTCATCCTCTCTCTTTCTCTCTTTTCTCTCCCTCCCTCTCTCTTTCTTTCTCTCCCTCCTTTTCTTATTCTCTTTCTTTCTGTTACTCGCCGACCCTTTCGCTCTTTCCATCTTTCCCTTCCTCCCAATAAGCCACCCCTATCGTCTACCGCCGAACGCTTCCACCATTTGGCCCGTCGTTGTCGCTCTATCAAAGTCGCGACTCTCCTTCGACGGTTCTCCTTCTTGGTCTCCGCGTTGGTAGCGCGCGTTTATCGCGAGGACTATCTCCCGTGACTGTTGGTCTCCGTCGATCATCATGATACGCAGCGAGACATCGTGCGCCGCTTGAGTGTGTACCCCCGGAGGTGTTTGCCCGTGAAAACGTGCACCCGCGCCAAGTGAACGCTGGTGCCCCTCCATCGGCGAGCCACGGCCGGCGCGCGTTTCTCTCGCGCGGCGCATCGTACCCCATTTCCGTGTGAGTATCCGGAGTATCCCCATAATAAAACTCCCCCGTCCTTCACTTTTGCGCCGCCAGCCGCGCGCGGGGTGCGCAAGTACCCGATTCTTTTCCCCCGGGTACTCGATCTTCGATCCGAATCCGCTACCGCCGACTGAATCCGACTTGGACGTGGGTGATTGCGATGGTTCAAGGTTTCCGGCTTCAAAGCTGCGTTGTTAAAACCTGGCGGCGGAAAAATGAATCTTATTCTCCCGTGCAATTGGAGTAACCGAAACCGTTGGTACCAACTGGTCTCGGATACTCGGTGTACCTTACGGTCATTTCAGTCGTATCGAATGATCGAAAACTCATTTCGCAGTCGGTTGCGGCAAATTCGTATTCGATTGGTTTTACGAGTACCCCCGGTATTGATGCTTCAGGCTCGTCCGGCGTATTTCGATACCGAGGGTGTCGAGGGTATCGAGACCGTAGATTTTCGCGTACAGCAACGATAAATTCGACACCTGATCCTTAAAAATATACCGCTCCGAGCTCCGGTAATACGTTTATATATCACGAGAGACAAAATTTTTTGGTACACGACTTTCTTCGGGTTACGCTCGTAAATACTACAAGGAGTGATGTAGATTGTTGCATGTACTTGGGGTTATCAAAAAATGAGGTGACGCGTTAGCCACGATCGTAAAATTTATCGCGCTCGTCGAGCAGAATTAATTTGCCGCCATCGGCAAAATCTATTATTTGCACGGAGACATTATTTGCGATGACATTCGAACGGAACTTTATTACGTTCGAAAACTTCATTACGAGATGCACTCCTGATTAATGGACTTGGACATGTAGGTAATCTTGCCATCTGTCAGGGGGCAAGAGTATCGATAATAACTGTCCCTACATATGTACACATTCCTCGTCGCGTTCTCTTATTCTATGTCGATTAAATATCTCCGAGAAGAGAAACCCGCCCGCTTCTTCGAGAAATTTACATATAAAACGATTAAACGAGAGCTAACAAAAATAACAGCGAGAAAATAAATAATAGCGTGATACACTCACTAAAATCTCTTTCCAATGTCCCGTACGTTTTCCGGGCAATTAATTCGATTCCTGCAGAAATATTGGGTTATCAATTCGATGAATTAATTGATCAGCCGTGCTCCAGCGGAAAACGCGCGATTTCACAAGGCGCGATTCGTGCGGCCATTAAACTTTATAGGATATCACGATTTGGAGAAATCTCGTAAGTTTGCAAGACAATACATTATGCAAAAGTGAAGTTACTTCACCTAAGACGACCACTTATCGGAAAAGTGGACTAATCGACGTTTCTGTGGAGGAGGGTTACTTTCTCGATAGTATCGGTAGATATCCATGCTGACATACATATTCTCACCTTAATGGAGCGTGCCACGGCGATAAGAACGGCTATTTCACTTTACATCCGGTGGCGAGCCGCGAACCAGTTTTTTGCGAGCGCCGCTGATTACGTCGAACCGCCTTCATTCGAGAACAACAAATCGATAGTTTACGCCCGTCGTGTATGCCCCTTTTATAGCGTATTTATTTTAGAAAAAAAAAGAGACTCTTCCACGCTTAGTCGGTGGTCTTGTCGCGCGCGTAGATTGCGAGCTGGAACGAACAAGGTCGAGGGTTTCGTCGAAGTGTCATAATATATTCACGGAATTAAGGCTTATCTACATGGCGCTATCTCGTTGATATTTTATCTATCCGTTCTTCCAGCTCATCCGCCAGGACGAAGTTATCGCAGCTCGGTCTCGGGAGAGTCGGGAAGGGTTGGATAGCCAGACCGGCCAGACGGGTATATATTGTCTGCGACTGTCGGTGCTTAAACAGAATATCCTTAATCGGCGCGGACACCCTGTTGCCCTCCGCAAGTTTCTTATGGCGAAAATGCCGAAAAAGGGGAAATTATCCGTCGCGATCTCTTCCAGTTTCGATATTCGATATCCAAATAATTAAATCGCCAATTAAAATTTTGTTAAAATTAATTTCACTTTGAATTGAAATAGGTATATGAAATATTAGCGTCTCATTATTTGTTCATTTTCAACAATTTGAAGACCGTTGGTTGACATTTTTATATGTCATGGCATTTCAACTAAGAGGAATCGATTTTAAATGCCATGGAAAACAATGTGCATCCATTTTTCAATAAGATTGACTTGTACTTGAAACTTGGACTTGAAACTTGTACTTGAAACGTGAACGGGAAAGAAGTGACCTAATGCCCGATAACAAATGATGCCGATTATGAGAGCAAAACACCGTCTCTTTTATAGTAATATAAATTTACGTATTTTCGTTTTTCGCCTAATCCTGCTTTACATATTTGTGTCAGAAACTAGTAGAATTCCATTTATAATTTTATATACCGTGTAATTTGAAAAACATTTGGAGAACAGAATATAAAATATATTCAAAATATAAATAAAGTTATAAATATAAAAATTTTATTTAAAAATTCTGATGTAAATTGTAAATCGTCTAAAGTGGATTTTAAAATTTAATCGCGCAAAAATGAATTAAGCTATTAAACCGAAAAGAGATGAGCAACGTACATGACTGTTTTTAAATTTAAATAAAACTCAAAAATTTTTATTTAATTTACTTAAACTCGTGGATGGGCTGTTTCAATTTTGCATCGTTTTCATTAATCAACGTGTAGTTATACTAACATATATTTAGAAGTAAATCGTAGACAATCATATTTCAATTAACTCCTGTGAGAGTATAGACTGACAATGAGAGAACTCGTTTGCCTTTGCGTGGTACGAATGCTTATTAGTGCGCGATTCCAAATGAATTAAACTCACATCATTGGCCGCAATTAATGGACGGTGGAGATTTGCCAGTCGCCTTGTGCGCGGACGAAATTTTCGTTTGTTTGTCATACGAAATGAGACCCTCTTAAAGCCGGTCGAAAGTGCGTTGGTGCTTGGTAAACAATGTTGGCAAACTAGGAGTGTACGAATCCAAGAACCAAGACGAGAGGATATTGTTGCAATAAGCTATTTGCATTTCTCCGACTTCCACATTTACGAGTTGCATTAAACTCGCAATTGGGGTGAACGTGTTTAGTAAACGAACGTCGTACAGCGTAATAGCGACACGGAAGGGCTGCCGCTGACGTATGACGCATAAATAAGTACAAACGCAAATCTAAGCGGCATGGCCAATGAAATTGTTGCGCGGTCGCTCCGGGGAAGTCGGAAGAATTGCCATATCTTGATATATTCGTGGACTAACATTGCGGAATATTAACGGAAAGTTAAGTAGCGAACAAAGTAATTTGCTCGAATTGAGTGAAAAATACGGCATATCTAAGATAGGGGATTAATTTATGAAAGTAATTACGCAACGTCCCGTGTTCTCTCGTATTATATCAGAATTAATCGCTAAAATATAATCGGCTTTAAATATCTTTCCGTGCCAAGTCGCGTTAGTCGTGCGCAGGAACATTTCGATCTTTAAGTTAGATTCTCTTAACGGACCCTCTTAAGTGCACTCAGCGATTACTTATATCGACACGAACGACGTTCTCGGTTCGATTTCAAGCGCCGCCGCATAAATTAAATTGCTCAACCGCGGCCCGGCCGCGGAGATGCGTCCTTATTACATCCGATGTGCTGCAAGCATTTGCTACAGCAGCAAATAAGTCCGCCAGAATTCCTGATTTCGCTGCTCGACTGATTAAACGGATGTTATACTTTCAGTTTGCACGGAAATGTTCGGTCTGCTTCCGCTGTCGAAACGTTTCTCACATGCACCTCTCGGCGTGTTCGTTGCTTGTCTGACTGAATATGCAGGACTATCCCTTGCGTGATTTCAAGGCCGGGCACGAAAATCATCTATAGTCAATATTTATGTAGGTCGGGTACTTCTCGACTGCTCCCTCGACGATGGGAAATCTTCATTAGACACTGTTATTGCAGTACCCTCTTTAATAAGCATATTTGACAAGGCGTTTGATTAATAGTGAACCAGGTTTTCGAATTCTGTCTGTCGGGAACAAACGTGCGATTTATGCATTTTTGAAATTTGCTTCTTGAATCGAAAGTCTAGCCCCATGATAAAATAAAATGTGATCGAAGAGATTAATAAAATTATAAGACGTTGCACTTGGAAGAAAAGATTGAAGAGACGACATCGTCAGAGACGTATATTTAATCGAGCACTTTGTGGAGGTGCTTTTTGTTTAAGAATTTATATGCTTACACGCGTTCGATATAAATTTTCCACACACGTGAAGTAGCAAATGACACGACGGCGCTGCGTGACTGCTAATGGAGGTCACTTTATACATCCACTATGAGACTCATGCAACAAATAAGGAGTCGCTGTACCTCAAAAGAGAATGTTTTGAGAATATGCACCAGATTCATGTTCTGTACGGATCATTACACGTTAACATAGCGCATAGAGTGTTCCACATGTGTCGTACGTGAAGCAATATTTACTGCCTTATTGGCATTTTATTCTTATATCCGAATGACGACATCGAAGAAGGAAGCTCGCGACAACTTGGCGAAAAATTTGTGCGCTGTAAAGTTGAGCAATTTGGAATTTATTTTTCTCTTATCGAATCTAGGTACCGATAATACTTAACGATTGAATATTCTCGCGAGTTGAACTTCGGGAAGGGAGCTGAACGATAAAACGAAACTTCTTACTTAGCTTCAAAGAATTTCTGCTTTAACCGAATTTCAATTTTAGAACTAGTGAAGATTTAAGGTTGAAGATTGAAAAATTACGATAAAGGATGGACTTCCGTGTCTTCGAGTCGTTAAAGTTTAACATAACGAACCTTTATACGAAGTTCTTCTGCCTTATTTAACATAGTATTTCATGTCTATGTCTAAACGGCAATATTGAAAAAAAAAAAAAAATTGTGATAATTTTGTGCAAAAAAATTCGCGCATTGTAAACTTAACCAATTTGAAGTTTATTTTCCTCTCGTCGAGTCTATTTAGACGTCTACAAATACTTAGCGATTGAATATGCTTCTCACGAGTTGAGCTTCGAGGAGGCGGCACAACGATAAGACTAAACTTCTCACTTAACTTCAAAGAGCCTCTGCTTCAACCGAATTTCGATTTCAGGATTGGTCGTGAAGGCGTAAGATTAAAAATTGAAAAAATTACCGTAAACAACGGGTTTTCCTTCTTTTCGAGTTATTAAAATTTAATATGACGAGTCCCTATACGCGAATGCTTTTTCGCCTTTAATATAATATTTTATATTAAAGGCAAAAACACTTTACGTATAGGAAACTCCTGTCCAAATGGTAATATCTAAAAAAGAAGATTATGTGTGACAACTTGACGCAAAATTCGCGCATTGCAAAGTTATTCAATTAGGAGTTTATTTTCCTCTTATCGAGTATATCTAGGTGACGACAGTATTTAACAGTTGATTATGCTTCTCGCAAACTGAGCTTCGAGGAGGCAGCAGGACGATAAGACTAAACTTCTCACTTACTTAACTACAATGAACCTCTGCTTCAACCAAATTTCTATTTCAGAATTAGTCGTAAAAATGTATAATTGAAGATTGAAGAATTACAGTGTGAACAATGGATTCTTCCTCTGTTCGAATCGTCAAAATCTAATATATAATATTTTATCCCTACGTCTAAATGGCAATATCGAAGAAAAGAGATCGTAATAACTTGACGCAAAACTCGCGCATTGTAAAATCGACCAATTTAGAGTTTAATTATCTTCTTTTTAATTAATATTTATTTATCATAAATATTTAGAGATTAAATACGCTTTACACGAGTTGAATTTTGGGGAGGCTGAACGATACGATTAAACTTCTTACTTAGGTCTGCTTTTCAAATCTTTATTTCAACCGAATTTCTATTTTAGGCTTAGTTGTGAAAGCGTTCAAGATTGAAAAATTACAGTAAACGACGGAATGCTTCTTCACTTGAGTCGTTAGAATTTAATATCTATACACGAGGCTCTTCTGCCTATAGCTAATAATAGACTGAACACGTTTGTACATTTCGCGACATCGATTCGGAGATCCATTATCATATGTCGTATAACGGTAGCGCGAAGTCTTACTTTGTCATCCATCAGCCGTGACATTCGCGCGTTAGCTTCCGACAGACGCCGGCGTGTGTGTACGTGTACGTGTCGGCCGCGACGCGCGTAACATATATTTTAGCTTCCACATGGCATTATAGAGCGTTATCGACAGCGCGTAGCTGTCACGGGGAACGGCCGGAACAATTGAGCTACTTCGCTTAATTGCCGGGCCGATCCGTTCATCCGCGCAAATGGAATGGAATATGGAGCGTATATCGCGTTGTAATCGATACGCGGTTTTATATACGTCGCATCCGCGCGCGACGTGCACGCTATTTTGCTCGTAACGTGCTCGTATACGCCGCGAGGGTCTCGAGCGGGCACGCGCGAGCGGAGTTCGAGGACCAAGTTGGGTGAGAGAACACGGTTCGGCTGAACTCACCGAATTCACGGCGGAATTGCGCGGATGAACGAGTTTAAATTATCCCTCGTGAGAATCGCACATTTGGCGAGTCTCTCAGATTCTAGCTAACCGGCCCTGTGTGGCGGGCCTCACGGAGATGAACATCGTTCTCGAGGGCACGCGGAATGACAACGCGATGCTCCTTGAGATCGCAGCGCCGCGCCGCCGACCTGAAGACCCCGTCTCGTCCTCGCGTCTTCCCTCGCGTCACTCTACCCGTTATTGATTGTGGAAGTATTAATTATGCGAGCGTGTCTCGGTAAGACACCGGCCTGTCATTATGAGGAGATGTATTTAATTTCTGCCGAGAGACTCTCGTGACTACCACGCGATCTAGAATTAAGTAAAATTGTAAAAATAATACTGGCGCTTGAACCAATGGCCTTTTAGCCTCCGTCCTAAAAATCGGTTATAAAATAAGTAGAATTTATATCGACGATATTTCGATTCGAAAATTTTGAACTGGAAATTTCCCATTTTTTAAAAATATTTTTATAGCTTTAATTTAAACTCTTTATTTTTCTATAACACAAAAAAATATATTTTCAACAAGAATTTTTTTTATTCCCCTTCGATAAAGTCCAAGTTGCAATGTAAATAGCTAAAGGTATTAGCCATTAAAAGGTTTATGCAGGTTTAAAACGTTAAACTCTTAAACGACACGGATTGCAGTAGAATACTCGAGCTTCGTTACAGAGGCCCTTGATAAATCACTGTCTTTCTTTACAGGTGATTTCCACTTCCCGGAGAATGTAAACGCGCATAATCTCGTCGGACGGGCTCCATCCCACCCGCCCTTTTCGAGCTTCAATGAGGATCTAGGATAGGATAGGCTTGCATCCTCGAATTATCGGTAAGTCGTGCGAACATGTCGTTCAACATCCGTTCAATATCATCTTTAATCACGTTTATCCGCGCTCGTAAGTGCGAATTCCGCTTCTCTGGGGGCGGCGAATCGAAAATATCGCAATCCAAAGAATCATTAATCATGAGCTGCGTATATAACGCCCGCGAACTTTTCGCGGTGTAACACGAGAGGGAATAGCGATTCGTCGAAAGAACGAACGTTTCTCTCTGAACGTGGTAATATAAAATGTCTCTTTGGTACAAAAAATAAAAATATATAAATACGCTTTGGACGTGATATATTTCACGCTTACGCGTAGCCACTTATTCGAGAATTAGGCCAAGCTCAGCGCGCGAATCGCTGAATGCGATTTTCAGAGCGTGACATTTTCAATAGGAGCGATTTTCTACTTGAACGCGTATACGCGGGCAGAAATGTCGTCGCCGTTAACGTAAATTTTATCCTAAATACACGGGAAATGACGGTGTGTGATTCATTGTTCGCCAATGCGGAATAAAACTAAATTTCGCTACAGGAAATCGATATTATTGATCGCATATTTCCCCTCTCCCGCGGCTAATGTAGGCAGATATAATAGACTATATATAGATTGTGTATAGATTTACATAAAGAAGGGTGACATTCTATTCTCTATCTTTCACTTATTTTCTCTCTCTTTGTTTATATATTTATGGAGGAACGGATTTATTTTGACAAATCTGTTTCTGACTGATGGCAATGAGTTAATTAATTTTCTTAAGGAGCGTCTAAAATGCGAACCGAATTTATTAATTTTACGGCAGCGATTTTTTTTGCGCCCAAAGAACATTTTACGTTTGATCTCAGCGCGTGTGTTGTATAAAGATAGACGTCTGTTTAATTTTGTGGCTAGTTATATACTCATTGCGTGTTTTACATGTTATGTGAGAAAGCATAAGAGAAAGATTCCGATCTTTATTTCCCCATAACGGCCCACACGTTTGATAGCTTCTTGCCGCAAAAGTAGTTGAGCTTGATTAACCGAGCTGTATATGACTTTATAATTGGAAACCACAAGCATAACTCCACTTTGGTGCAGGCACCGCACCAATTTCAGGCATCTCCGAGTACAATAGTCTTTAATGAAGGATAGAATGTCGTACGGAATTAAGGACTAATACATCGATATAGAATATAGATGTATTTGCAAATTCTTTGAATTCTGTGGTCTCTGATCTCTAGAGAATAATAGTGAATTAAATATAATTGCATGTATACAAATAATTAATTAAATTAATGAATTTGTACATTATTATTAATTAAATAAATTGTCTCTTAAATTAAAAATTTCCGATAAATCTGGCACTGTTTTGCACGCGTATTATTTTTATTTCACGGAACAGTGGTAAAAAACACGCGTGTTATAACGGAGTTGGTGCACGAGGCAACTTGAATATTTCTGAAATATTCAGTTCCGCGTAGGCTCGCACGTATCATACGTACCACACGTAAGATACATAAAGCTACCTATTTTCACGGTTGATTTCTCCCTGTCTCTCTTTGGCCCGGCATCGCGTTCGCGCGATCAGTTCTGAATCGGCAGCGCGCGTCGTTAAGAGCACGGCTGGAGCTATACATATGCGCGAAAGTCTGTACCGTAACTTCCAACAGCGGTGAAATATCTCTCGCGGATCTGCCGTGCATCTCGTCGACTCGTGCGAGATCAAACCGCCGCATTTTCCACCGCGTTCCGTCACAATTTGATCACGCACGGCTGATCTCGACTTTAGCATCCTCCTCCGGCTGTACCGAGGTCTGAGCTGAAAAATCGCGTGATATTTTTAAATCGGGAAATCGCTGATTTTACGGTTGCTGTGCAAATTATTCGGGCAGTTTCAGGGGGGATAGATATCGGCGAAAGCGATTTGTTCGTCACGTAATTCGAAATCGATTTCAGCGTAGGTCTCAAGTTTACCGAGTTTTTGTACCGGCAAAAGTCGTTCTACTAATGGAATATTTAATAAACGAGATAGTACGTTAACTGAAGCAATCTTTCTTTCAGTCTCTTATGTACTATTTAATTTATTTGCCATTTTTGATACATCGCCTTGTTGCGTCGAATCATTGAATTCACGCGAGAAACATAAATTTTATTGATGTTATTTTAAATCACATTTCTCAATTGTTCTTCCAAACTGTATTTAATGTTAACTTTTGCAGATCGTGTGAAGAATGGAAAGATACATTGCTTGATTTTCTTCGTAGAATCTAAAATCTCTGCATTCCTCTCAATAGATTTCACGTTTCTTTTGTCTTACTTAAATGTCCTCTATAAAGTTTTAAAGGAGGAAGTTAAGGGAAATAAATTATACAATCTGCTTTTAGTTTAATAGTTTTCACATTTTCGCACGCAATTACCTCGGGTCATTGTACTTGATTGAGCTAACTGTTCTTTACCGGTTTACTGTTCTCCTAATCCCAACGATAGCAAAGCGGTATTTGAATTATAAGACACTGAATGGGAATCGATATATCCTCTCTCTCGGTCGCGGCTGATAGATACGAAATACGCAAATACCGGAATGCATCGCATGTCAGGATTCGAAGTAAATTCCCTTCCTTGGGACGACATGCGCTAAGTTTATTTGCCTCGTTGAATTATTTATTATGCTGCCGTGTCCCGATGACACGTTAATGCCTCCCTCCCCCCCCCCGTTCTCTCGCCTCGAGCTTTATAATTTATCGTGCACGGCCGCGATAACGAGGCGTCGATAAGAGAGAGCCTTAATGCAGAGCCGTAATGTCCCGGATGGACGGGCGTTCGGCTTGGAAGAATCCTCGCCCGTCGTTGTTACATAAACTAAGGTATTCTGGTATAACGCGATTCATCACCCGCTGCGAAAAGTATATGTCCTGTCCCGAGGCCGCCTTTCAATAAGCAACGAGGGAGATTGAAATTATCCCTGTGGGATAAACGCAATTTCTCAGCCCTCTCCACTCCGGGGTTCGTATTCGAATTAACAAGTTTTGATGGAAGTCCTTCCAGCTTGTTCCGCCCCGTGTATACGTCCGCGTTATCGCGAGGCGGTAATTTGTTTGTTCCATTTGCGTCTCTCCATCGGAGGTACGTGCGAAGTCACGCCGACGCCGAAGCGACGCCCGCGCCGGTAAAGCGTGTATTCCACATCCGCCGTAATTTACGAACTGCCGATCGGATCGGAAGATAGCTGTCAAATTCTGCGTCAAACTCCAGTGAGAGATCGAAAGATAGCTGTCAAATTCTGTCTCAAACGCTGTCGATCGCTCGCATCGCGATACTCTTTTCTATATTTCCGCCGAGAATGAAAAAGCAAAAGGAATTTTTATCTTTTCGTCTCGTAATTATTCCGCATTATATATTCCGATTAAAACGCATGACCTGTTACATATTCGTACAACACGAAGTTATTATCAATGTTATTTTGCCGCCAATGTGCCGTTAACTAATTTCCATAAATACATACGAAAGGGCAGCTTAATTAGATAGTACTGGTTTGATGTCAAAGCACGCGCGCTTGTATGCGTTTGGTGTCCGACATTATATGGAGAGCAACATCAGCCGGCTAGTTGGCTGGATGGAGCAATGTAGTCGAACGGCTATAAATGTTGTAATCGACGTGGGGTATAACGAGGGACCTTGTGCCTCGAGGAAACTGGGTGATATAAGTATACATGCTACGAATCTAAGTCGCTACGACGGATGTGGGCCGTGTAGGAACACAGTTTTCACCGAGTAGGACAGGCCGGCGTGTCGTTACTCCATTGTTATCCCATTAAATGCGAAGAAAAACAAGAACACTCTGATATGGATACAAATGTGTGTCTTGCCAATTATAGCACTAATTTTAATTGGCTATAACATTGCTGAAATTTTTGTGTCGCGAACCTTCCAAGCTCAACCTTTCGCGCCCCTATATTGTTGGGATACAGAAATAAAAATAGAAAAACGGGATATCCGTTTCCAAGGGTGAATCTAAATGTTTATGTGTAATGTAGATCTAAATATATACAGCAAGTATACTTATCGGTAACCTACGAGAGAACTTAAATTCTACGTATAAATCCTATTTTTATGTTAAAATAAAAAAAACGGTAATTTTTTAAATTTCTTCTATATTTTAATAGGATAGACAATCTTGAAGCGCGAAAAAATAGACCTTTTTTTTAAGTTAAATATTTCAGAAATAAAAAATTTTAAGTATTTGAAGCTTTGGCACATATAATTCTATATTCTTTTATAAATGTTTTGCTTGTCGAGGTTGTCTACCCTCTTAAAATTCGTTACAATTACATGTCCACTAGCGTACGGTAAAGAGAATAAGCAATTTCTCGCCTTGAATGTTGTGTCGTAAGGAATTCCCGAGTCGTAACGTGCAGGAGGATGGACATTATTTACAATGTGACCGCGCTTACTCGATGACTATATTATTGAACAATTTTTTTAAGCGGAGCAAGCGAGAGTTTGTGGGAGAACTGATCAATATGCCACGAAACGCAAGCATATATCTTAAGGACGGGAACCCGGGATGAAAATATCATTCTGCCGTCCTGCGAACCTCCTCGTGACAGATCGATATAGTACTTGTTTATCTTAATGATAGTACACGGCGCCACATTAGGAGGAACCCTTCGTTACGAAGGGAAAAAAAATTCGCGGGAGAAATATCTGATTACCGTGGATCCATCAATCAGGCGCAGATGATACGTTATATTAGGGGAAACGGTCAAGGTTACGACTCCGGTATTGACGATTCCCGGCGAGTAGAATGGGTCAACTATGAATAAACGCTCGAATTTTGGCCCCATCGCGTTTTATTTCCATCGACGCTTCCATCCCTTAAAGCTCCAACTCGCAGGGGAGCCGGTGTTAGATGTATTATGCAAGTGCTCCGAGTTAATTCGGTATTATCAGTGTTACAATAGCGCTTCTTCAAGCGATCTGGTTAAAATATTCAGCAAGAACGAAGACGCCAATACGTCTTCGGTTAGATGGTAACTGTTTCTCTCCCAGCTCGTGGAGTGTAACATGGATGAAATTAAACCCTTCTTTCCACTCGCGGCATTCGTGACGCGATTCTCTGGATGTTCTGGTAATCATGCACCTTAAGGAATTAATCTGAAAAGTGTTCCCGTCAATTTTTTATATAAAAAAAAGAATATTTTTTATTTCCTCACATCGCACGTTTTTTTCTAAGGTATATATATGATTTTTTTAGAAATATAAAAAAATACGTCATATATATTATGCATGTACATATATTTTACGTACGTTGCGGAGGGCAATCTCTAAAAAAAAAAATCTCGTTTGGGGTATTTTTGACCAAACGCGATGCTTCTCTGATGCTGCAACGAAATATACGCGGACGCGGGGTGTGTATACTGTATTTACATTCACGCGCGCAAATATGCATTGAGGTAAAATGTCATGCAACGGAGATTTTAAACATCTTGATACGATCCGTAAAAGCGACGAATTTGGTTGTCCGGAGTATTGGAAACATAACAATTTTGAATTTTATCGATCAACATCACTGTGATTAGCCAACATAACGAATGTCAGAATACTCAATATATAATTGTTTGGGCAGAGAGTGATATTGATTGATTAGCCTTAAAAATAAATGTCTTAAATACAGGATATAACATCATCGTCCGATCAATATTAGCTCGTTCTACTTGTTGACGCGAGAAGCTCGAGATAAGTACGTATAATACATATGTCCGAAATGACATACAATGTGCGATGTACGAGTAAATCACTTAATATAGTACATTTTTCTCTTAGAACCATTTTGTATTGGAATTGAGCAATTATCGTATTGGCGAAACTTGGCTGTGAAATAATTTCGCTATTACAGGTACATATAACTAAAAGGCTAAATAAGAATATTTGATACGAGGAGACGCTTCCGCTGTGCGGAAAATACAGTTTCATTTACTACTAGGTACATTTTTTGGCAATTGTGCATGTTTAATGTACAGTTATAATATACGTCCGTTCTGCATTTTTCGTGCGAGATACAAGTCGCGCGAAATAAGCATTCTTGCAACGACTTTAGCTGAAATCTAGTTATAAAATGCAGGCCGTCACGGTGCGTTTCGCTCAGTTACGCCGTAAAATATGTTCTCCCCTAGGAAATAAAAGGGCATTTTAAAAATCGATTTCTATACACCCGCGTGACCGACATATCGCGTTGCCGTTGAAGGGGCATGATCTCTCGTTTGTGTTATTGCACGTGGAAAATTCATCGCGCGCGTGCACATAATGTACCCAAATGAGAATGGCTTTGCTGCGTAATTATAAATAACATTACTCGTTATTTGTATTTCAAACACGTGGCGATGCGTCTCTTTTATGTCGTCGCTGTACGTCGGCGATACATTACCGAAGATAAATTTTGCAGAATATAGTTCACGGCCACGCCGCACAAATTTCTGGCAAATCCGGTGCCGGTTCTGTGTCAACCGTATACCATTGTTGAAATATTTTTTTTGCGTGACCTTTTTGCATTAACTTCAACGGTCATCAATCCGTCATGAGCAAAAAGTTACTTCCTTTGAAAGAAATATTATTTTTACTCGATGAAAGTAGATTAGTAATAATTTTATGCTTTTGTTACAAATTGAATTTAAAATGCCGGTTTCGAACAAACAATATATAATGGAATTTTTTGTTCCAGAAAATAAGACATTATCTCAGATGACGTAAAAGACGTAAAAGACGTAAAAGACTTGTAACTTTTTACATTACTGTTTCGGCAAAATATCTTTATAGAATAATAATAAGTTGCAATATGTTAGTTGTTTGGAGCGATGTAACTCTTCGAATTAAAATGGAACGGGTGAAACGCTATGTTACTTCGAAGTTAGATGAGATCGTGAAAGTATGAACACGGTATTCGGTTACTACTGATTGCCGAAAATAATGAGACGCGGTTGATAATGAATGTCGCTTTTAAACTTCTCTGGAAAGTGATTTCGGTCTGCGAGTTTGCGTTGCTTCAATTTGTTAAGTGCTTTTTCGGTATAATCGATTTTCAAAGGTCAGGTGATATATCTTGCTCGGGGAACAACTGAGATAATTCAACTTGCTTTTGCGCCCCCAAAATTTTATATTCCGTCGAACAAAATTCGTTCTTGTATTTTCATTTTCTCGGGCTTTCGGTTTGTATCCGCGTCTGTCACTCGGATAAGACCTCGGCGCGGCGTCGGCTTTGGCTGCGCTCACTGACATTTCCATTCGGTGTTTATCGCACCGTCTTTTCCCTCTCGGAAATCTCTCTATATTTATTTTACATTGGTCGTTGGTTGTCATGGCCGTACTGTAGGGTTTTACGGCTGATATATATCGATGATAAGATATCTAATACATATAAACGGAACTGAAGCCGCAGGCACATATAGACTGTATTGACGCGTCTTTTTACATTATTTATATAAATTTGCGCAATGGTTTATTTTATCATGCAGAATGTAACGTAAAATGTGAGACTTAATAGTACGATCATGTTCCAAAAGTTTGAGATCGACTTTTCATTAATGAAGACCGTTGGTTGTTGCAGTTTTCAAAAGTTTAAAGTCGGACATCTCGGCAATTAAGACTCGTGCTCTCTCAAGTTCTGTTAAACTAAAAAAGTAGAAAAATTGACTTCAATTTAACTGACGAATAAGGTTATTTTACTTAATTAATTAAATAAAAATTATCTTTATTTTTTGCTACACGGCAATTAAATTTGTTCTTTATTTAATTTTTTATTCGGGAAATATTAATGTTTAAGAATATATTTTACGTATTTCAATATATATATTTTACGTATTTCAATATACATCTTTTGGCGTATTTTAAAAATGAAAGCAAAAAGTAAAAAAAATCGATTGGATGGAGGTGCATTATTCCAGGAGATTGAAATCGATTTTTTTTTTTAGACATAAATGCACATCGTTCTTTGTAGGAATTTTTACAATACTAAAAGTCTCTCTATACAAAAGATTGTATAACATTGGAAAATTTAAAAACTTCGGTAAATTAAATTTTAAGATTGCAATTAAAAAGGAACACAGACTTTCATTAATTTTAAGCTACTTTAACTAGCAGTGTCATAAAATGGGAGATTTAGTTATCAAGATATTAAACAAAAGTTATTAAAAATTTATCATTTATTCCAGCTTTCACGAGACAAAAAATTTGCTAAATAATAATAATAAAAAACTAACGATTTGAATAAAACGAAATTGTAATTTAAAATCGACCGTTGAATTTTGATTGTGGATAAACTATGTGGGCACAAATCAACGATTATACAGTATTACAATATTCATGAGAATATTCACGAGGACGGGAAAATGTCTCTCGTTCCATATATATTGATGCTGGAGAGTTGACCTGGAGACATATAGTTACATTGAACAGTAACAGTGCATGATCCATTTCTATAATTTAAACGAGAAACTGTGTAACTTGACATAGAATATACTTCATTCTTATGTTCTCGAAATAAATGCAAATTTCCATCTTCCCTATTTTATTTAATCGACGTATATGTATTTACACCACACTGATTATTATTATATAATATCATTATACATATTATTATGTAATAATATATATAATGTGTATTTATAATTACATAATATTATATAGTAATTAAATTAATAATTGAGTGTTAGAAACACTTACATGATTTTTTGCTGTCTCTAATATTATGATTTTATTTCATATGCTCTTATTTTCAAATATTTACTAATTCAAACTATAAGATTCGTATGTCTGTGAGAAAATATTGTACTTATTTGAAATCTTTTCTATTCGTTCAAATCTTCACGACGAGTACAAAATCTCGAAAATCTTCAAACTCGAGCTTTTCCTTCGTATCTTTTTTTCGATATAACGAAGGCATTGTGACGCCGTTATCGCAATCGGATTGTCTTGATTACGGCGTCTCCCGTGTCACGCTTTTAATTGCCGTGGGTGAGTTGAGTTGCGACCGTCGCAATTGCCGCAATTGCGGCAGGGATCCATCGGACGAAACGTGGCCTGTTCGAAAATGTGTGGACAGCATTCGGTCATCGGGGGTCGATAAATTAGAAAGGAGGTCGGCCGGGGAATTGTCATCAAAAAACGAAGTTTCTACTGAAGTGTTCTAAAGAATACCACATTTGTGCGGTCCTCGTGTCTCTAACGCGCGATCTTGACGAAGTTTATTCGTCACGATTACCAATATCAATATTGTTTTATGTCTTTTTACGAAACCAAGAGGCTCATGTTCTTTAAAAGATTAAAAAAAATATATAATAATCTCTAATTATATCTAAGTGTCATAACTAAATGAGTTATGACACTTATGATTCATGAAAATAATAATTCTTTTTAACAAACATGCATATTTGATTTTGAAAGAGAGAGAGCGTGTGTTGCTTTAAATTTTAAATTGCACTACTGTTATTAAAAATAAATTTATGAGCTCGTGAATCTAAAATTATGAATACTTGCTAGTAAAAAAGCGTAAAATCGAAATGGCGGAGCTATGGCGGATGAGAGCGTCCCGTAACACGAGTTTGTGGTATGATAAAAATATCATAATTCTCCCTTTCTCCGCAAGTAATGGCAGTTCGCCTTTGCCAACAGTCCATTATATCCTAATCGGCCAGTAGCGTGTGTAATATTGCAATCGATGAAGCTAATAAGAGCGTGCTGACCGAATAATTCACAATTCCAACAGAAACGCAATGAGAGGTACATACCATGCTTCAATTCTTCAAATATGACTTATTAAAGCCATTATTTCCGATATTATTCCCATATTACTCCGTAATAGGAAAAAGGAAGGAATTACCAGAACTAAAATATTTACGTAAAAATTATTAAAATATACATTTTGAAAATATTAATATTAAGAATAAATTACTTATTTACTGTTCATTTATAGGGACAGAGATTTGGATACGGATATATCGATAATTTTGAAATATTTCCTATTGGGTTATTTTTATCGGCTACTGCATTAAAGCTTTAGCAACTTTAACAATTTTATTGTTATGTACTTCTTTCTTGTGAAAAACAATATAAACATCTCTAAGAATTAACTCCTTTTGGCTTTTATGTAACAACTTTTATATTGCGCTATACCAAACGGATAAGATCGATAGAAAGTCGGAGGCGAGGCTGTTATCAAATTCATAAGGTGATAGCAGAAACGGCGTTGCGAAAATCTTACGGTGGAAACAGCGGCGGCCGGAGAGAGGGAGGAAGAAGGAGGGAAAGGACGACAAAGTCTAATTAAATCGTTAAAGTCTGGGACGGTATTTTGAAGCTAATTGTCGGCTTCAAAGACATTCGTGTTTTCATTACTAGATCGCTTTAGGTGAATGGCAACAATGCGTATGATACGTCATACGGTGGGCTATATAATGGATATTAATTACACGTAAACCGTTGCTAGTCAGTTTGAACTTCAGGCTGTGCGTGACATCAAAGTCCGCAACGCTCGGTCGTGCGTTCTATTTGTCGGCGATCCTGACCTCGTTGGAGGCACCCGGCGGTGTGTTGCCACCGCTGCGTTGAGAATTACAATGGACGTACACGGCGCGTCCAATGCTCTGTGGCAATAAACAAAATCGAATAGACATGGCTCGTTAATTACTATACGTCCTCTCCGCGACAGTCATGCGCGCGTTATTCACCCGGGAATCAATTTGGATCCTTTTCAAGCTGGCCAAAAGTATCGGCCGTTTCAAGCACGCGCGTCTGCGACACACTCTATCGAGAGTGTATTCGATTAATTCGCCGCAAAGAACTTTGCAGTGGAGTTTAATCGAAATAAAAGTTTGATCGATCTCTATCCATTTATGCTCATTTCGACGATGGAAAAGTCTGCCTTATATAACGGCGAAGTTTTCTTTTTGTCGCGAATTGTTACGAACTCTCGTTTGTAACTTTTATCGTTCTCGCGATGGTAGAAAGCGTGTAAGAGAAGACTATACATGAACTATAATCTGATTTATTTGTGGTATCAGTGGATTGATTTAAATCTCCTTTTGTTTGACGTAGCGCTGACTTGTAATGTCACTTATAATGTCGTGTCACATTTAATTTTTTTTCCAAATTAGCGCAAATTAGCGCAGTATTTAGTATTAATAATTAGCGCGATCTGATTACGCACCTCATTCAGTACCATTGAAGAGAATTATAGTCTTAGAAGCTTATTAATTGACCACAACTCTGCGGCGCTCAATAATTACGACCATATTAATGCGCTTGATCAAACTTACCTCTTTCTTCGTCGAAAGCATTACCGACCGGTGAGAACAGACGATGAGACTTATTCATTAAGTATCGACTGATTTTATCGGATAAATTTCACAGAAGCAGAAATTAATGACGCTATCGCGTTCGTGTCACGTAAAAAATACATTTCTTTAAAAATAGAGTGCATTTACTGACCGTCCGATTTATTCCAAGGATAAAGAAAAAAGTGCTTTTTAAAAATAATTTAGACCAATTTGTGTCAATCACTTTCATGCTCAATTGCGTCCATCTAAATTCATCGGACCGAAACGATATTACATTGACGTTTTGACACACTCATCCGGATCTGTTCCGCCTACTCTCTCGCGGCTCTCGCAATTCTTCCTCGGTCCTCCTGGCTTCGTCTTTCAAGGTTTGATCGATCGATCGCGGCGGACGACACGAAACACGTACTTCCCGGATGCTTTAGAAATCTTCGACCTGCGGGGAGGGTCGAGTACTCGAGTCATCTTCGAGAGCACGCGGACGCGTTGAATACTTTATGGTGACCGAGTTAAGCCGTATCGGAGTATCCCATCCGACTATCGGTCCTGGTCGCCGGTATACGTGTAGGTGTTGACGAAAATGAAAAAAGTTCCCGAGCGCGGTCTACCGGTCTCGGAATTCCCATGCTAAAAATTTATTCGGCGGACGTGCGCTATTGATTTTTCGCCTCTCGTTCACGTTGGACGTTTTTACATATGCTTTTTACCTCCCCTTCCGTCACCTTCAGCCTTAACGATAAAAAATGCGGCTATGTAAATGAGAAAACGCAAACGCGTGTGCGATTTGTTTCTGGGACGGTGGCTATATGCGCCCGGATCTCGATATAGAGCGTCTGGAAATTGCGCTCGCGAGTTTATAACGTGATTATATTTATAGTGTTATAAAAAAATTAACACAGAGTTCTCGCGAAAGTCTGCTTTCGATTTCGATAATCGCCCGGCGATGCTCAACCATTTAGAACTGACGGGCTTACACAGTTATTGACCATAAGTAAACTACCGCCGTAGTACCGAGTTGCGGATTAATTAAAGAGCGATATAAAAAAAGTTATACCGCTGAATGAAACCTGCCTCACCCTTACTCAGTTATGTCAGAATGGGCCGTGGCTTCTCGGCAACATGAGTGGTGGAAATGGAGTGTAGGTAGGCCGACTAGGCACGCACCGAACTGTGATTTTATAGTAGTTATCACTCGAGATATCGGAGAGAAGCGGCGGTTTCATTCTGGTATTATTATTACTGAGTGCGCGTAACCTTGTGTGTGATAAAAAGTCGGCAGAGGATTATAGATTATAAAAATATTTTACAGACTCTAGAGAGAGAGTTTATTCATTGAAATAAAAAAATAACTCACCGGCCGATGCGCAACAGCGGAGTTGTAGTAAGCCTGCGTTGATCTGAAACATATAAATATTTTTACATTAAATCACAATGTCTAAGATAATCAATACTTGTAAATAATGATCGCGCCCGTTAAATTTGTTAATCGTTATTTTAACGGATATCTGATTGCGCCGCAAGCGGCTGCATATTTCCGCGTTAACTCGTGCGCATAATTAATCCGCGAAAAATCGTGCGATATTACGATCGTGCGAATAAGGGGGCCATTCTAAAATACGTCGAAAACGCACCGTCGCCGTCGCCAGTCGCGAAGGATGGCAATTGCTAGCAGCTAGTTAAAAAGTGCTATTTTCGGTTGCCGATTGCCAGTTCAGTTGCCGTCGCCAGAAAGTTGAAAATTCATCGAGTCTTTTTTGACAACCACAACTGGCAAGCGCAAACCGGAAATAACACTTTTCAATTAGCAGTTGCCGCATCGTTCGCGACGTATTATCTCCTCTTGTCGCGTATGCCGGAGATCGAACTTCGGTCGAACGTGCGCCGGAGTTAAACTTCGAAAGTGACGGAGGAATCTATCACAGACGGACCGATGACAGAACAGAAATAATATAGGTACGAATAAAAGAATTACTCACCCCACGGTCGCTCCGCCGTCGCCCGATGCCTCCCAGGCGCCGCATCCTCCTCTCTTTGGCTTCGGTCCTTTTTCGATGTCGCATCTCCGTCAGGGCACTCAGTCACTCGTTTACTTCACTCGCGAAAATATCCTCGTTTACGATTGCGCGCTATTTTCGACTCGACCTCCCGGAATTAATCTCGCGGTGTAGCGCGCGGTATACTTAATTACACGGCGACGGAAGACGTACGGCGGAGAAGCACGATTACACGAACGACGCTGTACCTACGATCCGCTCGATCCGTCAGCGTCGGCCCGTGATGTCCCGCCAGTCCCGCAGATAAACGCGACGAGCGAGCCTTAACATGGCGGAGAGAATTTCGCGAATCGCGCGGCCAACTTCACTCGCCAGGAGCAACCGTCGCGAGAACGCTACTTACACTTGCTGCTTGTCAGGCGATTTTGATTAACTACGATTAAATCATCGATTTACGGACATTCACACTCGTGTCTATTCCTCACGATCGCCAAATATCAAGACACATGAGATTGAACGTACTACGTTACCAGAGACCGCAATCGCTAATTAAACACGTCGTGGTGCGGGCTCATTTCTTGATTTACCCCTCTGAGCTCTGGTTTCCATGCGCGCGTATCCACGCGTGTTCCGAAAACCACGCGATAGCAACTTTATTCCGAAGCCATGCGACACGACGCGACGCACCGATCGATCGTCCAAAAGAATGTAATCAAAGACCAATATTACTGAATATGATATATCTCGATATCCGTATAATTCCGCGACGCCCATGTATTAACTGAACATTCGATGTATCACAGTTTTTCGTAAATCTAAATCACCATGCTGGACCGTGATTCGTGTGTTACTTCGCGCTACGATCCGAGAGCAATTAATCACGTAAATCACGTTAGAATTTAGAATGAAGCCGCGGGCGCGAGCGACGCAAATGCCCGCGCGCTGTAGCGTGGTAAACATGAATGGTGGGTGGTGGGGATGGAATGTGGGGGTAAGCTGATTGGAGCACGGTGCGCGTTCGTCGTGCCAGTCACCTACCCCCACTCTATCCTCATCGCTCGTGTTATCGCGGCGCCGTGCGACGCGCGATTTCGCCCTATCGTTTAAGCTGCAATTTCATGGACGCTAGAAACCAGCGGCAGCGTCAAGAAAATGTACTGGGGGAAAAAGTTCCGTGTTGAATTTTGCGGTACGCTAAAGCTAAAAAGCTGAGACGGTCTGAACTTTTTTCCCCACTACATTTTCTTGACGCTGCCGTTATTTTCTAGCGTCCATGAAATTGCAGCATGGTCTCTCGGATTGCAACGCGGAGTACGTTCGTACGGCCGTACGTTCCCGATTCAAGCAACGCGCGTGGTCGAAACTTTACTGTTACTGTTATGAAAAAGTGTGTGTCCGGGCCCTAAGGGTATTATTTGAATTATTTCATTTGTCGCGTGACAAATTTTTCAAAAATGTTGATTGGTCGCAAGATAGAAAAGTTCTCGAGTTTCTAGAAATTTTCTATTTTGTAGCCAATCAATACGCTTGAAAAATTTGTCGTACGACAAATGAAATATTATTCTTATACAGGTACTTATATCGGACTTCGACGGTCCAGATTAACTGATTACGGATATATCGAACGTTCATTTAATCATTTAATACATGTGCTTAGCGGGATTTATACAGATACATCGAGGTATATCGCATTCGATAATACTGACTTTCGATTACATATTTTTTCGGATATCTCGGACTCGCTTTTCTCAATCGTCAATTTCATTCGCGTCTCGCGTCGTGTCGCGCGGCTTCGAAATAAAGTTGCCGTGCTGCCGTCGCGTCGTTTTCGGAACACGGATAAAGGCTATATGCATAGCATAAGGCCGCGGTATTCATAATCAGATCTTATTTCAAGACCGTCTTAAGTAATATCTTAAGATGCTAATACGGCTCTGTGATTGGTTAATGACATCTTAAGATTGTACTTAAGATGGTCTTAAATACCGGCCTAAAGCCATGAGTATAAAGACCGCTAAACCAATGAGCATAAAGTCGCCATATTAATTTACATGCTCATTGGTCCAGACGGTTTTATGCTATGCATCTATATACGGTCTTGCGCTATGCCTTTTCGTGTGCGATGGCCTTAAAGGATACGAATGGTTCCTGAATCGAGTAACGTCGCGACGTGTTTAATTAGCAATCACGGATCACAATCTCTATTAACGTTGTATGTTTAACTTTGTATTCATCATATTTTCATATTTGGCGATATATGGTGATCGTGGGGGATAGACTCGAATGTGAATATTCATAAATCGGTGATTTAATAGCAGTTAACCAAAATCGCCTGACAACCGGCAATAAGTCCTCGCGACGCGCGACGGTTGCTCCCGGCGAGAGTGGCGAGTGAAGTTGGCCGCGCAATATTTACGAAATTCTCGCCGCCATATTAGCATCTACCTGCGGGACAGCAAGCGTCACGGGCGTCAAAGCGGATCGCGTAGTTTCGCGTTCGCAGCTTCTCCGCCGTACGTCTTCCGTTGCCGTGTAACAATGTACGCGTCGCGTCGTGAGATTAATACCGGGAGTGCCGTGCAAAGTGTCGGAAAGTGTCGCGCGATCGAGTAGCGACGATATCGTCGATTTTCGTGCGTGAACGTCGTGAGTCGCGAGTGCGCCGACGGAGATGCAACATCGGTGGAGGCCCGTGGAGAGGAGGAGGTCTGGGAGGCATCGGGCGACAGCGGAGCGATCGTGAGGTTAGTGTATTATTTTGCTGTTCTGTCAGTCCTGTGACGGATTCCGCCACTTTCGAGGTCTAACTCCGGCGCACGTTCGGCCGGAGTTCGATCTCCAGTAGAGCCTCCGCACAAGCGACTTTCGTATGGTAACGTAGCGTAACAAAACGCGGGTCAATTTACAAGAAACGTATCGGTTACGGCGTCAATACGTTTTATGTGCGTTGATCTACGTTACGTTACGCTACGCTATCATACGAGGAGTCTTGCGCGGAGGCTCGTATATGCGACAACGAGATATTACGTCGCGAACGTCGCGGCTCTCTGTTATTCACACGGTCTCTTATTCGCACGGTAATATTACTTGCACGATTTTTCGCGGATGAATTATGCGAGTTAACGCGGAAATATGCAGCCGCTTGCGGCGCCGGCGGCCGCGATTGTTTCTTCATTTTAAATCATATATCCGTTTTAAAAATTTAACGGGCGCGATAATTATTTACTTCTAGTATTATCAATCAATCACCTTGGATCACGCTACTTTAATGTAAAAACATTTTTATGTTACAGATCAACGCAGGGTTACAACTCCGCTGTTGCGCATCGGCCGGTGAGTTATTCTTTTTTATTTTAATATCGAGAGGCAATAGAGTTGTAAAAATTATATTACAATGAAACGTAATATAATGTAATAAAAATATGTTACAAATGAACTGATATATATGAACCAATATAATATATTGTATAATCTATCGCCATGAAATAGATAGACACACTCTCTAGAGCCTCTAAAATATTTTTATAATTCATAATCCTCTGCCAACTTTTTATTACACAAGGTTACGCGCATTCAGTGATAGTGATACCTGAATGGGACTGCAGCTTCTCCGGTATCCTGAATGATAACTATGGCTACGTTCCAATATTCACTGCCAGTTCTAAAAATCTGTAGTTTACGTGCACTATAGATTTTTAGTACTAGCGGTGAATATCGGAACGCAGCTTATAAAGTCACGGTTTGGTGTGTCCGGACTGCCCAGTCAGCCTACCTCTATGGAACTCCATCCCAATCACTCATGTTGCCGAGAAGCCAGAGCAAGTCTCATTCTGACATCACTGCCCTTAGGGCCATGGCACGTAGAAAAATTTAAGCAGTAAGACTTAAGCAGTAAGCAAATTAACCAATAGCTATCTTAAGTTTTCGAGAATTCTTGACAGAGTGATTGGCCAATTTGCTTACTGTTTAAGTCTTAGCGCTTAAGTTTATCTATGTGCCATGGGCCTTCCGATTAAGTTCGTCAAGTGTGTGTAGGGGAGAATGTACGCGAGGCAAGGTCTCCCGAAACTCGAAATTAGAAAGGTCGTTACCCGCCATATATTACCCGCTAGATTTATGGACGGCACGCTGTAAATAAGTTATAGAAGTTAATTCGGAATGAGTTAAGTTAGAATGAGTTATGAAAGTCGTGCAAGTCGTACAGCGCGATAGAGAGAAAGATATGGGAAAAACATTCTGCACTTTGATTTATTCTCACATGCGGGATAAATCGCTTTTTTTTCTCTCCTCGCGCCGCGATCTTCGCCGTGCACCGCGCGAGCACGGCGTGCACAAAAAAACAACTCTGCATAATAAAAGGCAAAACTGCTAATTGCAAAATTTGTTCCCTACGGGCGTTAATATTACATTTAATGCTGGTCACATCCTTCTAGTTTTTTATATTACATTCCAGTCGCGAAATTCAGCGCGAAAAGTGCAATGCGAGCAGTCGAGCAATCTGAAGGCCTTTTGAAGGGGCTTGAAAGGGCAATTTCGGACACACATGACGTGTTCTACGCTGACGTAATTAAGAATAATTATGCAGCTCGACTCTCTCCGCGAAAAAGAGCGCTTTGTGTTACCGCGAGATAATAATGCCGTCGCGTGGCACGTTCCTTTCTGCCCCGGATTTTCCGTGCTTAAAGTCCGGGTTCGCGTTTTTCGTGAACCGCCGTACTCTGTCGTGACAGCATCTAATAGCGTAATAATTAAATGGACAGGTAGAATGCGGGAAGATTGTATCGCGAGTTAAAAAAGTATCGATCCCCCGGCGGCGTGGCGCGCGAAAGCGGGTAGGTACGCGCGCGTTTATGGCCCGAGAGCTCCGAAAGGAGTTAACTGACCGAAAACGATTCTTTCAACCCTCGTGCGTTCTTTTTTGTTCGCCGAATAGGGGCGAACTTGGGACACGTCGATCCGCCCAATTCGCATCCCTTTTCTCATATTCGTAATATGCCATTCTCGTCTCGCTCCTTTCATATACGTATATTTTAAAATATCGACCAATCTTTTACTCTATTTACGTTCAAGAGGAATGCCTCGGAAAGTTTTGATGTCATTTCTTCGTATCTCTCGGACAATTTCTTCTTTTTGTAGCGTCACTTGGTCCGCGAGGAACAAGAAATCTTACTTGTATTACGCCGTAGATGTCTTTCTTAAAACGACGTTTCTGTAACGCGCACTACCGGCCAAAAGTGTTAAATCACTCTTGAGAAACTCGAGAAATACGGAAATGAGAAAGCAGATGCTATTTTCTACCTCTTTATCTCTCATCACAATTTTATTATATGAATATAGAGTGATTCCGCCCTTAACCATTTACATAATTTTGAAACTTCATATTCATGCGTCAAAAGTAAGTGACCCTCAATGACGAATGCGAGTTGCTTTGCGTTCAACAAGAAATTACAGAGTCTACATTGTTCCAAGCGTGGTTGTTACTTCAAGTTATTATATGAAATTCCTGTCTGGGGTCTGTGCTAATTCCCAGTAACTTTCCTGTAATAATTAATGCGATTATTAATGGGTAAATAAGCGTCCCGTGTGACGAGCTTCCAGGATGCGATGTAGGGAAGGTACACATAAGCGTTTTATGAAACTTCGTTACAACACGCCCTTTTGTTACAACACACCCTTGGGCAGTCTAACGTCGTACCCGTTAAATTCCTTGCAGTACTTGCCGCGTTGGCGGGCAAAGTACTCGCATAGGTATTCGCGTACGTATGCCGCGTATGTGTTGCTCACGTTTCATGCTCATGCGGAGGGGCCTTCGGGGATCGCGAGACTTATTTTCCTATTGCGCCGTCATGACGAGGAAGCGTGTCGCGGTGAAATTTTTATTTTCTTCGTATACGAGTTTGCATCGCGCCATTTAAGAATTCGAGTCAGAAGAACGGAGAGAAATGTGCTCATCTCGCAGCGATATTTTCCTACCAACACAATTGTAGTCGCTTTTACGTATCGCAATCTATATCTAACATCTTTTTCTTATATTTCTATCTACGTATCTATTCTATTTCTGCTGTTTTAGATCTCGATAACGATATATTTTTGAAACGATATATCTTTTTTCTTTACAATTTACCAGGTGGACGTATGAAGATAGATAGTTTAATTTAGCACAAGTGTTACTTAACGTCGCTTTTATGTACTTAGCGTTCATCTTCTAATGGCGCTATTTATTATAAAGTCTGGAGAGTAAGCTTATTCAACAGAAACATGTCTCGTGGAAGACGCGTTTACTATTGTCCTTTTGTTATGAATAGTTGGAACGGTATTATAAGGATACTTGTGTATATTATATTCTCTCTTGAGTAAAGAAGATTCTCTCTCTCTCTTGTTCGTACTAGGATATATTAAATTAATTTCTGAATATGTACATGTGCAATAGAAAGATGATTGATGTTCGCTCATTGCAGATTATTTCAAAATTCTCTGCAAAGTAATTAGATGATAATTGAATCGATCACTCTTTCGTGATTATACATATTTTCCAGATGATTGACGTTAGTAAAGAAGTATATTAAATTAAACTTGACATTGATTTTGTATCTAAAACCTCGTTATTAAATTAAGAATTAAATAATTACTGCTTTATGTTATATTAAATTGTTATGTTAAATTTCCTTTTTGAATATACACATATATATATGTAAAATAAAAATGTATTTGAGAAATTGTGCAATGGAATTCAGTTGGCACTTCGGAAATTGTTGCCTCACGCGCGCGTACGTCATTGTATTGATTTTGACTTCTGTGCAACATATGTCTCTTTCAACAACATAGACTGCGCGCGATATATTATTTTAAATTTTGTGCTTTTTCTTTCTCTTTCTTTCTTTCTATATGGGTTGTAAATTATATTTCTAAAAGTACAGTGGTCGTATTTTCTACAATTGTCAGATTCATCCGAAGATTGAGATCGGAGAATTGGTATCGCAGCTGAAAGGTTTACGGAGCAACTCCATATAGTATATAAGGTTTATTTTGAATATATCGCATCTAATCTTACTTCGAACCTTTTTATTCTACGCCAAGAAGGTCTGATCTGTTGCTGCTGCGCACAAGGGCCATAAAGTATGCCAGAGAAGTGCTTTTAAATTCTTTCTTTTTTCAGTAAATCGCGGAACGAGAGCTCTCACAAAAGCACTACGGAAACTCCTTCCGCGCTGTACAAAATGGCGAAGTGTCAAGTTTTTTACCTCTAATCGAAATAAAAACAGATCTGGATTTTACTTTTTATTCAGTTAATGTGTCGTAGTAATTGTTATTACGATATTAGCGTTATTAATTTAAATTTTCACGCGTTGCAGATATTTCGTTTTTTGAAATTACGTAAATTATGAATTAGCCTTGCACTTGGAAAATAAATTTAGATATTTTTATACAAGATTAAAATTTTTCATAGACTTATTGATCAATGCCTGCGATGTTTTAAAAATATAAATAATTAAAAAAATTATCTATTAATAGGAAATGAAATAAAGCTTATGAAATAATTTAAAGTTTAGTTATTTAAATACTAAAGATAAAAATAAATTGCAATATAATGACAATAAATGCTATTTATAGCGTCAATATACATGTATCTAATGATAGTAATATTATAGATATAATCGAATTTCCATCAAAGAAAATGTATTTTCCAGATTGTAGAATGTAATCGTATAGAATCTCATTGGGAGAAATTTAGACCGATAATTCTGCTTACTCGCGATTGTTCCATTATCGCCTACTGAATAGTAAGGAACTGTACTTATGAAGTACCGAGATGTAGTTTCGTACGTGAAAATTTATCGGCGAACTTCGAGCTGTGCAAGCGGTTACCACTGTTAATTACAGGGACCCAACTTCAGCCCCTTCAGCCCCTTCTACAAAATACATTAGCACCGAACGTTGAAAGAGAGGCGGAGTAGCCAAAGAACTCGCAGCAATGAGAATATCTTACAATGATATCTCTTTTTTATAATTATGCATTGTAAAATAAGGTGCACAATGATTCCTCTACGGTATAATACCTACATCTTGTCTATATCTTTATCGTGTCTATAAACGAACCAGAGAAGAGTAGTCTTTCAGCGGTAAGAGGCTTAAAGGCATCCATTAAGAGCCGGTTAGTCGAGACTGATAGGTACATAAACATAAATGTATTTACGTAAGATTATTATTCAAAGGATGCAGAGGCGACAGTAAATTAAGTCCGTAATTGGTTAAGGTCATTAATAAATCCTCTGAAGGCTCTTGTAATCCAAAACGAGACGAATCAGAAACGGATAGAAACCATCGTGTACATAACAAGATAAATCTAAATTTGTAATAAGACTACGAGACATCATTTTGTTTTGTTGGGAGAGAGCAGTTGTTCTCTCATCGGGCAATCGGGATATTTTAAAAAGATTTGAAGTGGCATATTTTTTAGCGAAAAAGGCACGTTATCTCGTCGCTTCATCTAAAGTGCTCCGCTTTAAGCCACAAATCATCTTTATTATTATAACGGCAGATAAGCGTACAATACCGCTCTTAATGCGCGGTGAAACGGCAGGCAATTATAGTAGTTCTGAATAGGGAAATGGTTAATACGTTCAATGCTATGACCATGATACCGACATGTCTCGTTGATACGCATATAATGGAGAACAAGCTGCGTTCAGGGATCTGCATGAATGGGCGTGGCATAATTAAACAATAAATATTAATTCAACAATAAACTTGTCGCTAGCTGTGGTCGTCAATCCGTATAATGATAATTATACGGATGAATATGTACTTCTAAGCAATTATTAAATTTGTTTTGCATGACAATTTACGTTTCGGATATTTAATTTTAAGATTTTCGCGAGATTGATCGAACCACATGAATTAGCACGGCACGTGTTAATCTCGCAGTTTCAAAATAGTTAATTAGATGATATAAATCAATCGCAATACGATTAAAAACTAAAGGTCAATATATCACGGCTTGTTTCGACCTAAAATCGTATCGCGCGTCATCGTTCGTTCCTTCGTCAGCTTATCGGTTTCTAATTAAAGACATTGAAAAGCTGGCAGATTGTTTAAAAATGGATACAATCCGCAAACGGATGCTCGCTAATTAATTAAGTAAAGAACTTATAAAAGACTATAATAATCTGCAGTCTCCAGTAATTATTTCTAATTAAACTTTTATGTACATGTTCCTTCAATCCGGCGTGTTTATTCCATCCGGTATTTGTTTCCGCGCTCAACAAAAAGCGCGAGGTAGATAAACGGAAATATTATTCTTCGCTGAACTGAACTATTCACTAATTATACTTATCGCTAAATTAAGCGCGATGCAACACCATTGGATTATATTCAAAATCTATTCAGTGCGTCGTTTATGTAAACGATTATTGTTACTATTATTACTATAATTATTGCGCTATTATTATCGCCACAATTCACCGGTTATCAATCCGTTATTAGAGAATTATTAGATTTCAGGATTATGTTCCATAATTATTGCACCACTTTTCAAAACTTTCTGTATCGTGACGTAGTCGATCGCTTTTTAAATAGGACGCTTGCCAAGTCAGCAATGGAGGCCCCACAAGATTATAATAATTGCCCCATTATTCATTCTATATAGCATACACGTTATAACGTGCGATCTATTTTTATTCTGTTCATGTCCTATATGCGTGCGTAACTTCCCTCGTTAAAAAAATGCCGGCTATTACACGTTTCCTCGAGGCAAACGCGAAATGTCAGTCCCTATATATGATGCACAGTTGCCTGCGATGTAAAATTGCCACTGGAAAAAGCACCGAACACAACGGCGCCTCTTCGTCTATTATATATTCTTTCGCTTTTCCGAACAGACGGGTTTCGTCGCAGTACGCAGTTCAGGGAGCGATCTAAAAGAAAGAGAGACATAGCCCGATGTCAAGTCGCGGTCAAGTGGGTAATCGGTTCCGGTTCGCTTCAAATCCTCCGTCAGAGAAATTGAGATTCTCTCGAGGAACGAGCATGCCGCTCGTTCGGAAGGTCGAAGGGCCGTAGATCGAGATTTTCGCAGCAAACAGCTTCCTCGTTCCCATGCACGTCGAGAAAACACGGTTCTTACATTACATCAATCGTCCAGCAGCGTTATATGTCTTGCTGAAAATATTGTCACTAATATTCATGTCGTGTCGTGAAATATTGAATCGATATTACCTGTGAATAAATACATATGCGTGAAATTTGTTAGCTGAACAACAATGCCACGTACGAAGCTTGTTATTTTAATAACAATAGCTGAATCAGTGATAAAACGACTCATATTGTAATTAATATTTTATATTAAATTCACTTTATGTAAAATTTTCCGTTCTCGTGAATATTAGAAGCTATATGGTAAATGAGCCAAAAAGTTAGTCGAGACAGAGTGAGTTTGATGTAAATAATAAATAAACTGGATAATAAAACCGACGGTATGTGCGAATATTTTTGCTTTTTGTGTACAATTATTTTGCGTAGGCGTGCAGGTCATATATATGGTTATCTCTTTTTACGACGTAACCGTTTAGTTTTTTAACAAAATTAAGCTCTTAATCAAATTAAATGCGAGATAAAACTGTTAGGAATAGTCTTCTTCATTAATCGTTTAACGAAACATCGCAGAACTAAAATTGCATGTGAATTTACAACTCGTACGAAAAAAAAGGGGAGCATTCGCTTTTTATTGCGCCTCGTATTATCCGCGTTTAAAGAGTATCGTTTTTATGTTATCACTCGACTTACTTTTACATCTGTATCGCTTACAGTGTATGTACTTATCATTTGGTATATTTGCGCTTCAATATTTGAGAACTCCATCTTTTCCGTACAAAATTCCCATTAGCCCGCTTGCTAGGTTGGAACAGGGTAAATTGGAGGGAAGTGAGAGAGAGAGAGAGAGAGAGGGGGGGGAAAGAGCAGACAGAAAGATAGAACAAGAGGCGGTGAAGACATTAATATCCTCGTGACCTGTTCTTCGTGATCGATTGCTAAACGGAGAGCGGGATAAAGAGATGTTTCGCGCGCGGCTTTCCTTCCTCTTCCCGTCAGAACGTTGTTATCAGCGAGCAAGTATAATTAATTCGAAAACTCCGCTTTTCGAATCCTCTGCGGCATGCCGATCAATGCCACATCGGGAGAATCGAGGGTTCGTTATTTTAATAGTATCTACGTGTCATAAAGGAATACGGCTCACGTGCGAGGACGGAGGGAGATTCGCTGCCTTTGTGCCCACATTACCGCAAAGCTATTTTCCACGCGAAGTTCATGATCATGTGAACGTGGAGTGATCATCGTACACGAGGCCATTGATTGAACTTCCTTTTTATCTCTCCTTCGTATTCTCTCTTTTTTCTGCCAAGTGTGTGACTTCATCTCGGTTATCGCTCGAAGATAAATTCGCCTGAGAAAACTAAAACGGCGAGATAACGAAATTACTCACCCTGCTTATTTGACGTATCTGTTAGCTGTACCAGTATGTTATTTTATTATTATTATTATTGTTGATAGATAAATGCTGGCATCTAATTTTATTCTTATTAAAGATTCTGTGAAATTTTAAGGTTTTCACACGTTTGAAAGATACGATTTATATATGTCTCGTTCTGGTGAAACTTCTTATGCAAATTGGAGTTTCTTGCGCTAAGAACGTTATCGTCTCGCAAGTCTCCGCGAAAGAACGTTATCGTCTCGAGGTTTTACATATGTATATATTTCTGCAGGTTTGATCACAATTCTCTATAAATAGATCCGGAACAACCTTTTTACATATTTTGTTAAATATTATAAATCATATAATTTAATTAATAATCGATTTTGTAAGATCCTCTTAGAGGATATTAAATTACGTTTTTAAACTGTTGGATAAACTATAATGATGGATATATCTATTTGTATATTATCTTCGATGTTTGCATGGATACGACAACATGAGAGATGCACGTTTCTCAGATATTGTCTTCATATAAAGTTTATCTATTTTCCTTTTTGAACGTGTGTACTTTTTCTTTTGGAATATCTTCTAAGAGGATAAGGAAACGCATCTTCTTCTCTTATATGCATTATCTCGCAGCACTTTACATAACTGAAAGACGGATTTCTAGCATTCTTTTGTGTCATTTTATTTCCATTTCACGTGATCCAAAGTTTTCACTATGGATGACTATTCATTTTGTATCTTTCAGAGCAAGTCTGGCATTTTGTGGCAGTGAGTAATGTTTTTAAATATTGTACATTTTGTTCATATATCTGTTGACTATGGGAGAAGTAGGAAAAGTTTCCCCCCATTTTCTATCCCATCTGCTGTTTTGATACCGCGAATGGTGGTAAGAGACATTACATATTTATACGATGACATTTTTAGCTCGAGGCTCTCGAGTATAAAAGTTTGGAGTATAAACGTTTTTATGAAGCAGATTGCATCGTTATAATACGCCACAATTGCACCATTAGTCAAGCGTAAAAGTGTCTTTTGATAGTTTGGAAGTTCTCCAAAACTACAGAGAAAAAATGTATATTCTTATCTTTTTCTCGAAGTGCATTATCCGACTCACAAAAACTATGTCGCATAATTGCAAGAAACTCTAACTCGCATTCAATTAACGAATACATTAACAATCTATATAATATAATGTAGAAAGCTGTTTGGAATAAAACTTTCGTAAGAAATGAAACACATAACACGTCTTATATATAATAGTCATTATAAAATATATATAACGCGCGGAAGATATGTGAAAGAAAGCACGATTTTGAACGTGATGAACATGAGAAGTCTTAGGCCGCAGTGCGCCAGCGATCTGGATGAAATAAGCTCGGGGATTTAATAAATTGCTATCTCGTTTTGGATTATAATTCCATCTATATGACAAAAGAACTCAACCTTAAGATAATTCCAAGCAACGTTTTTGTGCAGTCTCATCACTTATCATTATTGTATGAATAGATGTCCTTAGACATACATGTATATGTTGCATAATCTACTCTATTGTAAATGTGCATCGTATAGCAAATTCTCTGTGCCACAACGTTACTCAGCTGATACAAACATAATAAGGGCAATTGCTGTTCGTCTCCGTGATACAAGTTGGTTCAGCCTGTCACCCTATCCTGTTTCATCATAGATCCAACTTCCCCGTATTGCATTATGCGCACTTATGTTGCAGGCGGGCAAACTTATACTCCCATCCAATCTCCACCATGTAAGTTTGGCCGCCGCCGCCGAGATTGTTCGTGAGTTTGTGAGCCGGTCGTCAGGGAAAACCGCCCTTGAGTTATTCGCCGACCTCCGTCGGCGCACGTATTAGGAAAGGAGGAGGCGTCTCTGTCGGTGGCGTCGCGTCGCGTCGCGTCGCGTTGCGTCCCGTCGCCTCACGTCGTTTCGGTCCGGAGGGAAATCCGTCAGCCAGTCGATCCGGATTCTAATGATTGATGCTACGTTCCGTCGGGAAGCGTCAGGCACAAGCCGGTGAAGTTACTTCGACCGACAAGAAAAAAAGAGAAAGAGAGAGGAAAAAGAGAGAGAGGGGGGGAGGGAGCGAGAGAGACATTTACGGAGGTATTCCCCGTTTCCATTGCGAATTGAAACTCATCGCCGATCGAAACGCTCGATCGCGAGCGACGACTCGTAAAGACGTTTCGTGCGTTCACTCGAGGGAGTTATCCCGTCGAGGAGCGTGTCGCGAATGCACGTCGTAAATCATTTATCATTCGCGGTATTGCCGCGAGCGACTTGCAAAATTTTTATTCGCGCAAATCGAATATTCGCCGCGCCCCGCGGAGATTTATAGTTGCGGGTCTGCCACGTGCCGTGATGTGTCGCTTGACCCAATTTTCATGCACCTGCTGATAGGTAAGAGTACAGCTCAAGTCTTTCAGGATTATCACAGAGATTCGAGCGAGAGCTCCAGATTTCGCAGATATTAATTGAAAGCTTAACGGCGGATTAACTAATTGCGCGCCGATGCGAATGGTCGGTAGCAGTTCGTGATTGACAATAGTCTGTCGTGATAGTTGCATTACAGATTGCAGAATACGCAACGTGGAACTGATTCTACACATAGGAAACTTCAGAACATCTAGATTTCCTCTCTGTGGTCCATAGATTTCTCCCAACCATCACTCGAGATTAAGTTTTCTTATTAAAAATAACGAAATTGATAGCCTTTGTGTTATTAGCGATTAAATATTTAGAAGCTGTGAAAATTTTAATAAAAGCTTTCTCGTCAAACTATTTTAGGAATAGTCTTTTCTTATATCTTTATCATTTTTATAATATTCTCATTCGTATAATTTTCCGAAAACAGAAAAATTATGAGGTGAAGATAATTTGAATAATATACGTGTACTTAATTATGGTTTTCTTTAAAATTAAGACTTATTGAATTTTCAACTGACCAGTTTTAACTTCGATTTTTACGAAGCATTATTTTTTGAACTCCCCGAGTTTTCTCCTGCGACTGCATATCTCAATAAAGAAAAACTTATGGTAATTTTTTAGCGAAATCCTGGAGTAATCCGTTTTCAATTAACGCGCTGGGTTACACGTGGGAATTCCACATAAATAACGAATCAAGTGAGAATATTTGAATCCGAAGATCGATCGTGGAGTCGAGGCCGGGTTGATACGACGACCACTATATAGTATCCAAAAAGAAAGGAGTCGCTGCGCGCTTTATATTGAAGCAACTGAAATGTAAAGCGTGTAGTGCACATGTTCGATATCGCATCGGTGCTCGAAGTTAATGTTGATTTTAACTCGTCGGGAGGGTCAAATATCATCGATCGCTCTATTGCGGCTATTGATGGTCAGCGCCGCGCCCGCGCCGGTGCGAATGCTTGGCGATTTTAACAAGCCCGTTAACGAACTTCGCGCATTAATTGCACGGAAGGTAGTAGCATAAATACACCACTGACCAGCGGACGGTTGATTGGTCCTATTAAGCGAATTTTTCTTTAAGCTATATAGGCTATAGGTCAAAGGACGCATTAAACAATTTATACATATTGATGTCTATCGATTTTATGTTGAAATAAAGTATATTTCTTTGGTCCAGTAGAAACTGGCTGTAAAAAGTTTTAACATAACGCGTTTCCAAAAAAGCGCTTGCGAATTGGAACGAAATGAAATTGGAACATATTAAAACAATTTTGATATGCATATATACGGATTTTCATTATTTTCAATACCATTGAATCAAATAACTTTTCCAGATATCATTATTACGTACGTCAGTTGTTGGGTTTCTGAAAAGGTTCAAAAAAGTATTTTCAGATATTATTTAAATGTTCGTTAAATAAAAATATTATTTTACATTTGCTTCATATTTCAATCAAGGTTTACACTTTCAAGTGTATACAATATAAAATGAAATATAAAGGGAAAATGGTAAAGCTATTAAAATGGCAAACGATCAATAACCGTCTGGTGAAAGATTGCTTTAATTTTCATGATTATGTGGGAATTCAATTTTCGGTAATGATTATGTGGAAATAAAAATGTATAAATTGAAGAATATTTTCTTAAAAAGATTCAATTATACTATTATACCGAATATTTCTGAATCAGTGTTACACAAACCACCAATTCAGAGATATAGTAAAATAAAGAAAGGGTAATTTTTTGCGAAAAAAATAAATCTAAAATGTAAAATTACATTTTTTATGTATAAAACTTTATTTTTGACAAAAGTAACTTCGAAAATTAGAAGGTTAATTAAATTAATATTTTTGCAATTAATGCAATTAGTGTTTATTATCGCATTTTTAAATATATATTTTGATAGTTATACTAGTGATATTATCGAGACAAATCCAATGACGTTTAAAAAAGAATGCAATGACATTATCATCTTCCAATTTTCGAACACAATTTTTTTCAAAAATGGAGCTTTACGCGACAAAATCTTATTCCATTTATTTTTTTATTAAAATTGTTTACTTTTCAGTTGTATACCATCAATTCGGAGACTGTAATATACGAGCGCAACTATTATTATAAATTCAGTAATCAATTATTGGTTCAATTTACCCTGACGAAAAGTATCGTTCGTGTTTCTTTGTGATTTACGTTGACGTGAGTCAACGATCGCGTCGCGTCGATAGTGAGAGAACTAAATGGTTCACACTATTATCGCGCACAACGAGGGAGCATCCTTCAAGCCCGTAGCGCAAAATAGCAATTGTAACGAGGTCGAAGCGAACCTTGTAAGAGCAATCAAATTACTAGTTTCCAAAGTGCAAGAACGCCGGGCGACATCTGGCTCGAAATGCCGCGCCCGTTATGACCTCAGCCTTGGCCCTCCAGCTTCGTATTTTGATTCGGCGGTCGATGCTTTTCATTTGCGCGACGTCGAAATAAGCAATGGTATATTCCTTCGAACGACAAAGTAATCTCTATCGGTTGCTTCGAACATCGATATTCTCATCGATTTGCTGTTTCAAAACGCCGCTCGTTAATCACAGACGCTTGTGACTCCGTCAATTTAGTTAATGGATCGAAATTGTTGCTTGAAGAAGTTCTCAAAGAGGAGAAGCTCACATACGTAATTTATTAATGTTTTGTATTTTTTATGACCATCGCAAAAGCGATGGAAATTATATTTTGGAAAGTTTCTATTTTAATTATATATAATTAAATAAAATATAATTAAATAAAAATTGCTTAGTAATTTAAGTTCAAATTTTAATTTAATTTTATTTAAATCAATGTTATTAAATTTTAATTTTACTTGTCTATTTTATTATAAACATTGAATTTTTTAAAGATTTTGATTAAAAAATGTCAGAGGCATTCGATACCAGATTCTGAATTGTTATATTAAAGAAGATTCCATTTCTTTATTAATTTTTTTTATAAATGTTAGACATTATTGGCCGTCGCCAATTTTCAATTAAAGGCGAAATTTTAATTATCTATCTAAAAACGCGCATTTAGATGTGTACTGACAGTGAATTTCTCAATTTTCACGTCACAGAAGTAAACAATATTGCCTCGTATCTCAAGGTAGACTTAACTTGCTGGAATTGCATTTTCCACAATGTGTAACATGTTACAGTGTAGTCACATAATCCCATGAATCGACGTGAGTAAACAGGCGAGGTGCCATAGTTCGCAAAAATATTGAATATTGATTCTAATTTGTAAAGCAAATTAGCAGAAATAACACAGAGACCGCTGCACATGTGGACTTTTCGAAAGGTTAGTTTTTATAGCAACCTCATTGATTGATCGTTTACATATCTCCCGATGGCAAATTAACGTTTTTACGCAAGGCTGTTGTTGACACTGAAATCTACGCCGTAGATTTCTGCAAGTTGTCTCATCTCGTAAGAGATTCAGTTACAAAAAGTTTAACGAAGATGATAAAAATCAAATTTTTTTATTATTTTTTAATATTATTATAGTACAATATTATTTTTGACGTAATTTTATTATGACTTTAAAAAAATTATTATTTCTTCGACAATCTTATCGAAAGCTTGATTGCTATTATCGTTATTACTGGAATGAAGAGAGTGTTAGCTTCATCAGATTTTTAAGTCTCATGCTTTTTTCTTATTGGCAAAAGATCGCGTGTTTTCATATATGAAAGCCACAATCTTGGTATCCAGAATGTCACGCGAACGTCGTTCTTCGGCAATTCTCATCATACATATAGACTGTCTCATTTATAGTCTGCCCTTCTCGGCAGAGATCACCATGTAAGCCAGGGTTGTACGAAAATTTGACGACTTAGTGCATTATGTAGAAGCCCGTCACATGGGCCTACCTTGTGGCAGACCCGGCGAACGCTGCGTGGTACGATAAGAGAAATACAGCGAGATTGCCGGTTGCGAAAGTGCCGGGCCGACGTTGATAGCGGACCTGGTGTCGCCGTCGCGAATAATTGCTTTCGGGCTTATCGCGCGGTGACGGTTGCTGTACCTATGATGTAAAGACGGCTTTCGCATTCGGCGTGTGTCCGGCTGTGCGGTTTATTGATGTTCAACCTTTTCGATGTTTTCTCTGTACAGAAAATTACCGCGTTACCCAACTTGTCGGTGGGATGTAGGATTTAATCGGAACAAAAGAAAGGTCTATAATAAATTATTCGTTCCTTTCGGATGTTTTTCTTTCTTAAGACGCCTGAGCCCTCTACTTTGTATTATCTATGTAAGCTAAAGTAGGATTAAGTGAGGGAATACAAATGATATAGAATAAAATCGCCTAGCTTTAAAAGAAATATGAGATGGCTATTACGCAAATGGAAGGCTATCAAAGACATCGAGAAACCATTTTGATTAGTTAATCAATATTCAGAATATCGATTAATTGTGATGAGACTAAGCTGTGCAAAATAAGTATTGTAATTTATACAGTCACTTACCTAAAAAAACATTAATTTGTAAAAAAAATATTAATCTAATATGTATTTATATAAGAAAAAGAGATTAATATTCTTATCTGATTAAGAGAAGTCATAAATTTTTGAAATTGAAAAAATTTCAGTAGGCTATAAATTGTCGCAGAAAGAAAACTCACCGGTGCTCGAAGGTTTAAATCCGGCCGGTTCGCTAAGTAGCTAGGAATCACGGGCATATGTTGTTGCCCGGTGACTTTTTCCCGTATTTCCTGGTAAGTAGGTTCTTCGGCTGCGTCGAGTGTAATCTAGATCGGCATCAGACCGATGTGATTTCTGCCCGCGTGTAGATCCGGTAGCTTAAACCCCTTGGTGCGCAAACGGTGTTGCGAGCCCACGGCACTTGGCAAATCATTATTAAGAAAAAGAAGAAAAGATCGCGGTGGAAAGCCAGAAAACCTACGAGTGAAAAGTTCGCTAAAACCGACGATATTTTCGTTAAGTCGCTGGCCAATGAATTTTCTGTTTAAAGCCGACGGGACGCCTGATGATTTACGGGTTACGGTGATGAAAGGTCTGCTTTATAAGAATTACAGGTGTATTTCAATTTATAGGAATGTGTGTTTTTTGAAGTGTCAAGATAATAATTTTTTTTATTATTTTTACATCGCAATTCTTTTCTATTTTCTATTTTCTATACGATCGTGAGATACGTTGTATATTTGTTTAAATGTGTTACTTTCCTATTCATTGCAATCTAATTAATTAAGCCGATTATGTATTTACTCGTTACAGTTCAATTCATTTTGAAGCTTGATTAAACAATAAAGTATATTGATGCTAGAGTTTGCCGGTTTATTACAATGTAGGCGAGAATCGCATTTATTATTATAATTGCATTAAAATGAGATAACGTAGAAGTTATGCACCATGTATAGGTACAATATTTATAATACAATAATAATTAGGTTATAGCGGTACCGGTACATTTATTACATGATATTACATATTGTGCAGTGCAGCAAACTCTATATATAAATAGTTTGCTCTACGCTTACATTTGGAATAACTTGTTAATTAATTTCGCGATCAATACACTCCAGATGGAACGAGGATTTCGATCTTGCAACAGGAGGAATATAATCTCGAATTCTTGAAGTGTCACCAGATTTTTCCTTAGATGTTATCTGCCATCGTTCAATCAGTATTTTCCAATTTTCAATAAAATATTTCAAAAGATATTTTAGTAATTCACATTTTAAACTACCTCACAGCTGAGCAGCTATTATACTTATTCTATATTTACTGCTGTTGTTTCTTCTTTTTTTCCTTCCTGCTGTGATAAATAGGACAGGATTAGTATCCGCTTTGATATTAAAATCCTCTTCTAGATATATTATTTTAAATATTTGAGATACCTTGTCAAGATACCTATAAAATTCTCGATATTTAAATTCGCTGGCTTTCGCCGGCATTTAGTGACTCGTCGATCTTCGATATCCAATAGTTTGATAATTTTGAAATTTTTATTTTGTTCTAAACTTCCGTACTTTTAGTTGAAAAGGTTAATAGCTAAAAACCTTTGATAAAAACTTAGTTGTGGATTTATTCTATACATTATAAAATAGACATGGCTTGTAATAAGAAAATGGTTACGTAACTGAACGTGAGATCGGACTGACGGTATATATTCGACCGAATTCAGCGCGCAGGTGATTTCATTCAACAGACGTGGACCGAGAATAGGATCAAACGAGATACTAATGCACACGAAGGATTTTCCGTCAGTTCGCACGACTCAAAGGGAACCCTCGTTTACTTCGGGCTCTGCATTCGGGTACCGTACTCCTTTATCGAGCAACGGAAACATTTCGATTGAACGATATGTACGCTCTGAAATTACGTGAGCACAAAGTAGAGGCGAGAGGAATATTTTTTCGTCGGGATGCTTAAGCTCGCTTTCATTAAAATCTCACCGCCACCGGTTGGTCGCTTCCGCGGAACTGTGTACATTTATTCTCGAGATGCGATAGAGCGGTGCTTGACCTAATTTTGATTCTTTTTATTTGAACGGTTCGTCAATTATGAATACCATTTTCTCCAGGTGACCCCCCCTTCTCCCTATGTTTTTCCCTCGCGCTTTCGCGTATCGCGCTGAAAGAGGAACTTTAGTCTGCTCTTCAGTTAACGCCCTGTCATCGTTATTTATTATACGGACTGTCGTTGGACACAAAAGCGGCTTATAAATACACACAGATCAATTAAAAGAGAACCGATTTTATACGGCCGTGCGTTCGATTGAGCTGTACATTTCCTTGTTTCAGCCTGTTACTCCGTAAATTGGACGTCACGTTGTTTGCAGATATTAGCTCTTGTTATCATTATAAAATTACCTGCGACGGAAAATCAGTGATAACGTGATCACGTTTTCGAATATATCGATTCGGCGTTGAGTGGGGAGGGAGGGAAGACTGATTAAAAATAATCTACTCCCATAAGTTTGCTCGATATCATCTGCTGACCGTTTTCTTATTGAACTCTTTTCGGAAAATGACGGCAATAAATTTTTAAGCGGACATCGCTTCCCTTAGGATTTAGCGACTTTCTATCATATAGAGGATTCATTATTTTTTACATCCGATTTTTATTGTAGGAAACTAATGTCCGGTTTAAAAAGCGGCAAATATAACTCTTGGTTATAAGATGAATATGTTTATCATACTTTTTTATCTAATAATGAAAGAAAAGGAGAACTAATTTAACTACATAGAGAACTAATTATTTGCATTTAAAAGGAAGAGAATATTTATTTATCGACAAATTTATTATTTGCTGCCAAAGAAATTGCACAGAAATATATAAATATAATCTCTTTTCATGTACATATTAGATTTACAAAACAAAAAATGTTTATTTGAGAGGTCAAAAAGAGAAAAATTATTAAAATTATTTAAAAAATCATAAGAAAATTGACTTTATATTTTTGCAATTAATTTTTTAGTTAATACAAATAAATTTGAAATAAAGAGCTATTCGATCCTTGAGTGTGACATGTTTCAATCAGTATCTGCATTACTTATGCCGTCTGCGTTTTAGTGAGTTATATTATATATATATCGCCGCTCCAAAAAGTTTAATCCCCCCTGAAGAGTTTCTTCTCGACAAAAGCAATCAAGTTAATCGCAATAATCTCAAGTATAATTTTCCGGCGCATTGAACATGTATCTGTTTCAGAATAGGATTGGTTTCGCCGGTTTTTCCTTCACCACGAGGCAGAAGGGACGGTTTACGGCGGGACTTATCGCTCCGCCGGATTTGCGATGACGTATGCGCCTCGCCGTGTAACGATCATCGTGAATCCCGCGGAGCAGCAGGACTCGGGATTCGTTTGATCAGCGATATCGAATTTCTCGCAGTATTATCCATTACAATCGTCCCGATACATACATATGCAATGCATACATCTCGGGAATTCGGGAAATGGTGGACAATGCGCAGGACAATCCCTGTCTCGCCCCCGGCACACACTGCAGGGCTTTTATTACTTAACTGCACATCCGCTTTAAATGACACCAGCTGCGCGCCATAATACGCGCGCGATTTTCGGCGGATGGTTTCCGGCCCGATGTAATTAATCCACTCGACATCAGCGGCAATGAGAACTGCGCCATTATATGATGTGTTTACAGCTGGCAACGTCCTACCATAATACACGATGCACACATATATCGGGATCGTTGAATAACTTTGTGCTTCGCATTAGTACGTATCAGATAATTATTAGTAGCCACAGGAAGCGCCGGGCTTTCATTCCGCGGATTGAGGAGAACGAGGTTTTATCTCTCCATCCGCGTATCTTTGGAAGTAATGAATATATGCAGAATTAGCTCACCGGAAATGCGCGCATTGCGCGCATTGCGTCGATATCTCGCCGAATTGTATTTAAGAGAGAAACGACTCGGCTATAGCATTATAGATCTATCGATCAGTACCCGATGCGCCCGAGGCAGTCAACTTTTTAATGACACGTCAATCTCCGCGCGCGGGATAAGGAGAATAAATGTTGTCGACTTGAGCGACAGACAATCTTAATAGAGCGGTGCTCCCCGAACGGGTGTCTTCCGTGCCGCTTAAGATCTCGTAAAGCAAGAACAGGCGCATTTCCGAAATGACTAAATTCAACTGACAGGTTGCAACGTTAACGGTCTAGCACGTAGTAAAAGGATCAGGGAGAGTCGCAACAAGGAAGAAAAAAAAAGAAGGAACTTGAAAGCGTAAACTGTGCGGCAACGCCTGCCTTTCTCGATGGTGAAAAATATTGTTTTCATTTCGCTGACTTCAGAAGCGACGCGACTGTCGCAGGTGGATGGATGCGATGTAATTATAAGAATGCTATTATAACCCAGATCGACAGGGAAAAATAATGACGCTAATTTCTCTCTCCGCGATTTATTAAGACGTTTTATTTGAAGAAGGAAGTTAGTTCCACGGGCAATTAAGAAAACTCCACGGTTGATGACCTCGGCGCGGGGTAATTGCAATAATTTCGCTGAAACGGCAGGGCCGAAAATTCAAATTGAAAGTTCCGGGAACTTTTAATTCCAACATGCCCGCATGTTCTTCTCAACCAGAAAGAAACTGCGATTCGCCGTTCGTTGTGTAAAAATCATGCAATAATTTCTTTCGCGTATATTTTTTGCCAATAAATGTTTGCTTACAAAATTGAATTAAAATGGAAACTGCGAGAGGGTTTACTTGGGAGAATGCAAGGCATGTTATATTTCTTGAAACGCCAGCATTTGTTAAATCGCCATGTTAATCCTGCTCTAAGGCGAAAGGATTTGCATACAATAGTGCCGAGATTGTTCCGAATAATGAAATATGTAACTCTTTTTCACTATCTGACATGCAGTTAGTCTTTCGTTATTGCGTATTTCTCTTAAATAAAATATGGGTTGTATTAAATGGATATATATCTATTAATATATGTATATTAATAAATAACATGTTTATACATATTAATAAATATAATATGTGCAATTAAATATAAATATAAATGAAAAAATTAATTTTTGAAAAATATTTATTTAAAATAAAATGATGTTTATCTGTTTTTCTTTTTAAATTATATATAATAAAAGACATAAAAATAATAAAAAGAACAAATAGTAAAAAGTCACTCGTTACATCTTCTCTTAGAAATGTTGATGGATAATCATGCACGGGAGATTTGATTTTATCGCACTTTCAGCGCGGTGAATTAAATAATGCAAAATGTGCCGACGGAACCGTGATGTATAAATCCAGTAACGCGTATTTGCGTTTTGGAGAGAATTTATATCGTAAATCCCAAATGTAATGCCTGCTATTAAACGGAATTCATTTTCTCAAAATTGACACTCGAAATTGTAATTGTACAATTTCTCTCTGTTCGTATCGGAAAATTACGACTCTCTGCTAATCCACACGTATTTACAAATGCATCGTAGGTCGATAATATAATTTGGCTGGTAAAACGAATTATCTTGCGATTATTATATTACATTACGACCATCGTGGCGATCGGCAAACGCCAAGTTTTATTACAGTAATAAATTTTACCGCGTAAAAAAATGTTTCCAATTGCGTAATATCGATAAAAAAAAAGAAACCGGAACTCTGTCGATAACTATTTCTAGTAGAGTAAACGAATCAAGAGACATCACTTCCTTTCGATGTTGCAAGATGGCGGCATATGCTTATGTTGCATTTCCGAATGCGGGTTTGCATGACCGCATAAGCTTACATATATAGCAGAGAGATCAATCAGTCATATTTATAAAATACAGAACGGTACGGCATTTTTTATTTCAGACTTGTGATCGGTTGATTTTTCCATGCATGTGTGCTTTGCAGAGCTAAATACATTCTATAGGTCTGCGAATTCGACATAAGTTTTAAGATACCTAAATAAGTTTTACGTAAGAAATGTAAGACGTTAAATAGAAAGGAACTTTGTTGAAAAAATATTTTAGTAATATTTAAAATTATTAATTATTATGTTTAATTATGTTTAATTAGTCCATTTTATATTTTATCTGATAATTGAAATAAATTTTTAGATGTATATATTAAATATATATTAATTTGGAAAAGGTTAAATCTTCATCGTTTTTTCATTAATGCCAAATAAAGGATTTAATGTTGAAAAACTTTTGGATTCGTGGCCTTTAGGCGTTTAATCGCAGCAAGTGAATTGTTTATTATGTTTGCGGCGCATATTGAACTTGTGAAAATTGTTTGCACTACTTCACGTTGTATTAAATTCGAAATATCGTTTTCAATGGGAGTTTTAAAATATTTTCTAGATAGGACAATTTAATCACTTTTCTATATAAAAAAAAAGGAAATGTTGGACAGCACGACCGCGTTGTTCGATTCAATTCGTACTAATTGCATTTTTTTAATCGGCCGTTAAGAAGCTTTTAATTAATGTCATTTGAGTACTAATAAGCGTCATTCAAATCCTCGAAATAAAAAGATTTCTCACGTCGCGTAATAAAGCATTAAAAGAGCCCAAAAAGAAAGTCATGTATTCGACAGATTATACTTATCTATCTTTCCGGGAAAAAATTCGCAAATTGATCTTTCTTTTATAACTTCATGATGAAATATTAAAAGAACTCAAAAAGAAAATTATATATACTCGATACATTATACTTATCTTTCCAGGAAATAGTTTGCAAACCGATTTTTCTTTTGTAATGACCCCGTTCGCCATTCCCCTCCATAAAAGATAGATTACCAACCCATCAGGGAATCTATTTTGAAATTATTATCGAATGGATGTGCGCAGGGGTATCCTGTATACGTAATTCACTTTCACGAAATTACCGACACACATTGAATTATTGATGGTATCGTAATTTCACCGAACGGAGTAACGTACATTTACACTATTGTTTTCAGGGAAATCAGTGCACCATCAATCACCTGATATATGTCACATATATGTAGGGATGTTTCCAGCTTTGATTGATTGTCCATTTATTATATCATCGATATTAGTTAAAGAGCCCACGGGTGGCGCGGGTGTTTGATTTGACCAAGCGACGTTAGTCCTACTTCTCTTTCTTATCCTACTTCTCTTTCTTAAATTACGCAATTGCGGCCTGTAATTTTCAACCGTAATTTTCGTGTCGTGTTTTCGCGAGTGAAATTGCGCCTGGGTAGTCATTGCGAATTTAATCCGGGTTCTTAAACGGTCTGACTTTCTCGTTTCGCGAAAAGTCTCAATTACATTCGTTTGCATCTCGTTTTTTTTTGCATTAACTTATGATATCTATTACTTTATTCGACGATTGAAATCGAGCATGAGATCAGTTTAATCGAGTCAGATGTTCATTGCGTCGTAAAAATTTATCAGTCTTATCGCGTTGCGAGTTTCCCATGGTTACTGAAATATGATGCTGTGCGATCGATTTACCGATGTCAGCTGTACGATTCAAAGTGAAATGGCATTATTTACGTTTATTATTGGATTTATAACATTGCAAATATGCGACAAATGTAATACAATTATATGCTTGCGCAATACGTTTTATTCTGTTGAAATTAATTGTACGATAATGGTTTTAATTGTGACTTTCTACATGACACATGAGTGGCTTGAATATTTTCGAATTATACGCTGGAAAATGATAAATTTTCAACAATTACATGTTATTTATTAGCATAAATTGTCACAAATAAACAAAGTTTCTGTTGGTCTATATACATATTAATTAGTAGATAATTAACACAGTTTTTTGAGGTATAAATAATTATAACAACAGTAATTTATTTTGATGCACAGCTAATAACAATTAGGTATTATAATTAACAATTAATCGTAGGCTTATAGATAAAAAGATTTATAGATGAAAATTTATTGTCGCTTTTGAAATAATTAAGAAATAACGGTAGAATAATACAGAATATCGCAAGTCATCAAATATCATCTTGCATACATGAGAATCTAATATACCTATATTTAATTATATTTTGGCGATGTAATGCGCGATATCGCTGGTTCAATTGGAATAAGGGATCAGCATGAAGTTAAACGGAATTGCAGGAAATAAAACGAACTTTTTATAGGCCATCTCTCTCGTTCGGATAGATCGTGTACAATTGTATGCATTACATGCTGCTCACCGTGTACAATGGTGAAGTGGCACCGAAGTTTTAGTCACGATTTTTAGTCACGCTATTCTCGCGTAACATGTTCGACGGTAGTTTATTACGTCACTCGTCGCTCGTATCGCTACCGATGTTAGCGTTGAACATTTAAACGGTGAAACATACGACTGAAAATTTAAACTTACCTTAAAGTATCGCCGTACGTCACACACAAGACTTCACGTTTCACGGGTTACATTTGCATTCAAAATTGTTGAGAATTTATTACTGAGCCATAACTCTTTGAAAAACCATCACTGCAGTCGCATGTAATCATAATAAATGTCGAAAGTATTGAGATTAATCAGGCAGGGATTTAATTTAGGTTTTATGTTCCTTGGAGAATCAGATTTTTTAATCTCACGTATTTGAGAAGAATTGGAAAGCTTCTATTAAAGTTGAGCAATCAATAATAAACTTCGCTTCTTTGCGAATTCCAAGAGGATGCAAATTGATGATAATTTTATTATTAAAGATTATTATTATATTGATATTTTGCTTAATTTAAACCGAGAGAGAGAGAGAGAGAGAGAGAGAGAGATCTTACAATTATAAAATGATATCTACATCATATTTATATAAAATTACATTTATAAGATTGAAGCTTAATCAAGATGTTCACAGATTTGAATATTCATAGATTGAAGAAAAGTATGACGTCTGACAAAGAAAAATTGAATTAAAACTTTCTGATCGCTCGAAGAGGCGAGAGAATCGCTTGCAAATGCTAAAGGTCTAATCCCATCGCATCGCATCGTGTACGCGTTTCAACGTTTTCGCATTTTTTCATGTTTCGAAAATTGCGAATTTTCTCTCTCTTTTTCTTTCGGATTCACGTATTTCAGTTTGTTCCCAAAATTTGTAAAGGGAGAAAAAGAGGACCGTCCGCGTGCAAACTTGAAACCGCTAATCCCATTTGCACCGGAATGCGTTTCCGAGAGAGAGAGAGATCTCGGCGTTTCGAATTCTGACGGGCTCCACTCCCGTTCCGTTTGCAAAATCCACTCTGTCCCCACGTGCAGAATCCGCTCTGACGCGACCCTCGTTAGCATACGGATGCACATATACGCATACGTAAAGGTGGCAATCGCGTAATTGGCTTTTCGGCGGCGCGCGGGCGAGCGGCTCGGGGAACGAGAGCGAGAGAATGCGGGTTGGAGGGGGGGGGGGAAGGAGGGATGAAGTCCTCTGGGTTTTGCGGCATGGGGTTACGGGGTAACGCACGGGGGGGCAACAGCTGGTCTCGGTGGTGGCCACCGAATGCGGACGAGCGTTTCCGGAGAGCGCCGAACCCGAGGACAGAAGCACGTCAGGGGTTGAATTGCGCGAGGGTGCGGAAAGACGGAAGGGAAATTGGGTGAGAGCGAAACGGGAGGTAGATAGTGTACGATACGATCGAGCGACGCGCGGCGGTAGCAGCGACGAGAGTAGAGTAGAACAGGAACAGGGTGGCGGAAAAGGGGGAGGGCGTTTTGCGCGTTTGTTTCTTTAAGGCGGGCGGCAGCAGCAGCAGCGGCGGCGGCGGCGACAGCGCGAACCCGCTGCGTTTAACCCCGCGGCATTTTCTCACCGTCGCGTCGCACCCATCCCGGGTAGTGGGTAGTAGGGGATGCGCTATCGGTGCGCGCGATAAGTGCCCCGGCGGCGGCGTCTGCGTTCCACGTTCGCGTTCAGAATACACTCGTGTTCCTCTTTCGTTCGGTTGCGGCGGCCGGAGATATACATCAGATCGCTGCCGTGACGTTCTTCCGCCCCATCGTCGACGGCGCGCGCACATACGTGTGCACATAAGAGTACACGTCGCGCAGGTTTGAATCCGCGTGCGTGCGTGCGTGCGTGCGTGCCTATCCGTGTGTGCGTGCGCGAGCGTGCTCTCACGATCGTGTTGTGGGCTACTTATCACATCCGATTGTGGCACGCAGAACGATTTGATACACACGCCCGGCGCAGCACACGCGACACTCGCTCGTCTCCACCCGGCGAACGCCCTACCGGAAGTGGAGCGCGGAGTTAATTACGTCGTTGAACCCGCGCGCCGCCGTCGCGGCTTCCGTCTCGATTGGGATCGTTCAGGTTTTATTTTCTTCAGAGGGCGAAAGCGCTTGGCGCGAAACGGGTGGTGTTCCTGTCACCCGCGCGCGCCTTAATTGGCTCGCCAACTCCGTATTTTTTTTCCTCCTGGCGGAATGCCAGGAGTCGCGGCGCGGGCGGGAGAAGGCCGGTCGGGCCGGTCGCAAGGAAATTTGTCGAAACGAATGCCGAGCGCGCCCGAGCGAATGATTGCTCTTAGATGCATATTTCTGCATTCCTTTTCTGCTTGCGGAAACGGAGACGCTGGTAGAGCAAGATGTCGAAGGTTCATCGCTAATAAAAATTCTTCTCTCTTTTCTTGAGATGTTTATTTTGTGATTTTATAGAAAACGTGTCGGAAATATTTTAACATTTTTTTCTCATTAAAATAAATAAAATACAGATGTATATATTTTTTTTTCTTGTTTGAAACCATTATATAATTCTTGGAGGAAAAATTTTAGTGGAAAAAGCTGAACGTTTGAAACTATTGAATTATTTAAAACCATTAGCGTATTTTCTTGTAGGAGAAATTTCAGTAGAAAAAGGCCGACACATAGCAGACAGGATTGCACGCATTATGTTACGTCTTTTGCTTCTTATTGTTATGACTTAGAAACATTTTTTGAAGAACACCGTCTTCTTCGAGAATTATGGAAAAATTCTGTTGAAATTTATACGTCAATCTTCAGAGAGTGCACTATATAATATACCTTTTTTGTTCAATAACTCCTGTTTGCGTCATTTTCCAAAGAATATACTGCGTAATCTTTATTTTCCAATAACTTGGTAACCTCCGTGTGTTTAAGATAATAATGTGTGTTTAAGATAATATAATATATTTATCAAGTTCTATTAAAATAATGAAAAATCGTGGTATTGTTTTCCAAATATAGTTTGGAACTAGAATTTTATAAAGTTTAAAATTGATGCTTTTTATTTTCAACGTTATAACGTAACGTAAATGTTTAATAAAAGAATTTCTCTTACACAATTTTTGCTTATAAAATCTCAGTGGTAATTCGAAAGCGTGTATCGGATATACACTGAGGAAATCTACAGCTGTTTGTTATTACTCGCACCTCTGGGATCTCATACGAAAACTTTAATAACGATAAAAATTTATGTATGTCTATTTCTATATTTTGTCTTAAAGCACGCAAAATATAAAATTGAATTTAGTTATTTAAAAAACAATTATTTTAGAAAATTGTTTCCAAGATTTAATAAATTTTTGCCAATACTGTTATATAACTTTCATAATGTCTGATTAAAAATTTTTCTTTAAAAAGAAGAGAGCGAGAAAAAAATGTAATTTTCAATTAATTCTCGTTAATGAGATTACTGTTGTTATAGCAAATGATAATTCTCGTAAGGAACAATTGGCAGAGATAATATAATGGAAATATTTGTTTTTATAAATGTTAGTTTATTAAATATTAAGTTATTTAAATTAATTAATTAAAGTTTAACTGTATATATACAAGGAAGCAGCTAAATCTGAAAATCTATGACGTAGTAAGAAATATAGATACCAACATTATTTTTTCTTAGATTTGTAATATTTTTATTTTATAAGTTTTATTATAATATTTTTTCAAACGTGGAATATTAAATATCACGCTTTAAGTAAATACTGCATCTACGAGCAATCATCGAATCGAAAGAGATAATCCGACGACCATAATCTTCCCGGTGGAACTTTAATTAGGACTGCATCTTATAACTTACCTTTATTCGCATGGTGAAATGCCAGGAATTGCGCTGGAATGATTTACGGGAGGAAAATCTCGTTTACGCTGCACCTTATCTATTTTTGTCGGTGATTTATTTTCGTTTCGGTGATTATTATACCGCATCTTGACGGCTTATTAGGAGCAACGAATCGCTTTCACATTCAAAATTATGGTCCTCGTGCGAGCGTCACCAAGACTTTGCGTTATATCTCATCTAGTCAATCATATTACCGAGAAAGTAATTTTATTACGTAATTTGCGATGCTAATCATAATTGATGGAATGGGAAGAGAAATCGTGTATCAACGGACTTTTCAAGCCTCTGTTAATCAATGTAAGCGTAATCAGTGCAAATAGTCGTCTGTATTATGAAAAAATATGTTAAAGTATGTAACAGTAAAAATTTCTATCGAACAAGAGTGATCTAAAATCGAGAAAAGCCAAAAATTTTTAATTTTAAAGTTAGTTTCGGATATATCAGAGAACTTATGATACTTTCTCAAAGCAGCAGGTATTCCGTTCTAAATGAGGCTTAACGCTCGCCAATATAATGTAACCGCGAAGATTAATTTCAACGACCTCATTTAACTTTAAGAGACTCTCGGATGCTCTCGGTGCGGCGCTCATCTTTCAAACTCGACGAGTAATACATTTTTTGCCTATTATTTTCGATTTTCTTTCCGTGTTTTACACTTCTCGAAGTTGTAAAGAATATTGGTATTGATACGTGATACAGAGTTTAAAAGTTTTGAAATACACTAAATTTTGAAGTTATGACATCGTTGTAACCGATGGGCACGAAACTTTTGTCGATCTGCCAAGTATTACTTTTTCAAGAACGGAAGGTAGTCTCGTAACAGTGCAATATTTGTCTATATTGTGACACTCCCCAATTTCCCTGACCTCGTACAGACTGTGGCTCAGAGTTATCATTCATCTTTTCTAACTTTTCAAAGACGTATAAGTGAATAATTTGCTTGTTACAATTTGCGGGATGCTATTTTGTTTCAAGAAATATTACTATAAATTATGTTTTATACCATTATATACATCATCTCGAGCGGAATTATTCATTCGTTACGCATTTAAAAGTCAGAAGAGTGACCCAATGGCGTATTAAGGGAAGTTAAGCCGGGGGGGATGGTAATACCACAACCAAGTTCTCAAACTATCCCAAAAATTTGTCAAGCTAAGAGAAAGGTATAATCTTTTGGCCAACACGCGTTTGTTTGTCTTGTAATACCTCTTCCCTTGCGTATTTAAATTTTCAAATTATCTATGGGTTACGTGAAAGAACTACATCCGTCCCGCTTGTTAAATATTGTATTTTAAGCACGTTCCTGGGGATGATAACTTCGATCCCATTCTGCATAATTTAGTTCTAATGATGGAGTTTTGAAAGAATGCTCTTTGGCGAAGTCGCAGGACTTTAAAAGGCTTATTAACGTAGGTGAGAGTTTCGCTAAAAATCAGTCTCTAATACCGCAAAGAAGGGAAACATGGTATACATGGGACTCGCGGGCCAATACTTCTTGGAGTTGGATCCAAATTTCAATGGTCCTCCTAGAGCAGTCGATGCAGCAGTCCGTGCCCGCAAACTTGTAAGTAACAAATTTGCACGAGCAAAGTTTATTTAATTATACAGTAATAATGTATAACGCGATAAAACGGTGGCAATAACGCTCCATAGCTTTTTGCTTAATGGACCTCTTCTTATCAGATAAATGTATTTACAAACGAGACATCATAAATTTTTTAAGTAGCATCTTCTAGTCATTTACTGTCTTACGTCAAAGCGTACTTTACTGTTACTGAAAGTTTTATGATGCTAAACTACTTCTTACTTAATGAAAATTTATTTTTAATTCATGTGTACTTTGTTAGCGTCAGACCGACTTGTGCTTTAATATTTTTGGATTATAAATATATACGACTGATGAAACTTGCATTTATTTTTTCTTTAAGTTTGATTTGTTAAAAAATTATATCTTGAAAATTTTTTATCTGCCGGAAACTATTACATTTTCGTCCACTTTTTCACTAATCCAGACAGACGTATTCAAAACAAGGAAGAAACTTTTTTTGTATCTTATAAAGATATTTTAACTGAAAATGTAAAATAAGTAGCTTAAGATAAAAGTTTATCATTGAAAGAGTTTATATACAGAATGATATTTTTAATACAACGGAAATGCTTCTTCCATTGCATAAAACTGGAAATATTTGTAAGACGCTTTGTTATTTTACCTTCAAATATTAAGAATTACTATGTATGTAATAAGTTCTAAGAACGCAATAGCAAATCTCTTTCGGACATTCTTCTTTAATACTCCAAGTTTATCATATTGATTACGGATGTTTTGTACATTTCGGTCTTTTTAAAATTTAAAAGATAAGTCCTCAAAGGTCCTCAAAGCGTAAAACCATAGTATTTTTAATTTTTTACATCGCGTAATACAATTTTCAATTTTATAAACCATGCTGTGGCATTTATCGTAATCCGCTGTGGGGTAACAACGAAACGAGACGTGCCACGTGCTTAATCCTTTGTATTCACACATTTAATATACATAATCCTCTTCGTTTAATTCAAGTGGACATTTTATTCCATATAACTTTTCACCACCGTTATGCGTGAAGTTTTTCATGCAATTATTTGCATGTACTAATGATTGTGATAAGGAAAATAAAATTTTTTATTATATGTGGACATATATATACATATACAATACATATATATGTATCACTGAAAAATGCTCCACTTTTTTCTCATTTTGAGAAATTAAGAACTTATGAAAATACTTTATTTAAAAAATTACTCTATATTACAGATACTTTTTTAAATTACTTTTCGATTTATAATAAAGAAATAAATTCGAAAAAAATTAATGTTATATTCAAAATAGTCAAGCATCTATATTTTATAACATATACAACCGTGTATGACATAATACTTACTTATATCACTATGGCACAATTGTCACATCAGCCGCAGGACATCCTGTGTAACTTATCAGCTTTTAACGGACGAAAATGCCAATTGTGTGTGTTGCGCATTTAAAATTGCCTGAAAGCCATCGTTGATTAGTCACGGGTGATTGTGCGGTATTTGTATTTTCTGCGTCCGCAACTGATCGCTTTGTCGACCAATAATCGCGTTTCGATGGGCCGCGTGACGTAACGGATTTAAATAGTAGCTCTCGCGGGTGAATCGCTTTTCATTCCGCGACGCGGTTTTCGCCGCATTTGCTTCCGAAGCACGACCTGAACGTTAATGAGACGGCGCTGTACTGCATTATTATCGCATACCTTTTCCCTATTCACACTCAACGTTCGTCAATGTTTCTGCAAGGAGAGCAAAGCTTAATTTACATTGCGTGTAAATGTGCTGATGTATAGCCACGTGGAAAAGACGTTGATTATATATTTTATCAGCGTGCTCCGGGGAGTAGGAGGGAGGTGGAGGGGCGTGTTTAATCGACGTCGAGCGTTTATATCGCACGGAAAATCGAGAACGCTCGACGAACGTCTAGCAGCACGTTAGTGTAACTCAAGAGGTATACGTTACAAAGAGGGTCACAGCGTGCCGCGCTTTTGAGACTGATATATGGGGACTGCTCGTTTTAAGCCATGGTTTTTACCTCAGACGTCGTCGAACATAATGCGTATAAATTATGGTCACGTGAGATACGAGCAGGAGAGAAGTGTCTCTAGAAAAGACGTCGAGTTTTCAAATGTGCATAAATTTCGCTGTGTAATTATGTTGTCGGAAAAATTGCAGCCTCCATTTTATTAAATCAAATCGACGTAATAACGTCTCTCGTTTGGAAGCGTTTAAATTAACAGCGAAATATTGAAGCTTCTGAAATTCCCCGTATATTTTTCGTATTCGTGTCATCCGTTTAAAAAGATAAAGTAAAACTAATTTATGAAATATCCTCTAACGAAAAGCGAAGCTATATTTTTATTCTACCTTCTAATGGAATGAATACATCTCTTGAATATAAAAGAGTATTTAATCCTATAAATAAGAGTGATGATACCGCCTTAGACGAAGGTGATCATTCATTTTGGATTAGAGGAGAGAATTTATGCATTAAGATTATTCTTGTCGCGTATAATGCGAGAAGATTATTAGTGCGCTTAGAATAATTTACAGGTATTTTTCAAAAAGCACGTACTTGACAAGAGAACTTTCATTACTTATGATATTAGAACTATCAAAGTAGTTCAAAATATCTGGTTTGTAATATTCTTTTTAAATTGTTCAAATTTAAAGTGCATTTTTTGAGATTTTCCATGACTTTTGTTGCAATATGTAAATGATTAAATTGATCAATTTACTCTTTCCATCTTTATTCCTTTTTTCCAAAGATATAAATATGTATTATTATATTTTTATTAAAATCCATGCCTTACGGCTTTGGATGGACTTCTTACAATACTTTGTTTTACATTGTTCTCTTTTCACATTTAAACTACATCACATTATAAAAGATATAAATATAATATACTGAAGTGATAATTAATCTAGTGATAAGCGAATACGATTTGTAAGACGTGAGACGATGACATTTTGTCATTTTCGCATTGATGTATTGACGTAGTGCGCGACATACCGCAATGTGCAGATCGAGGCACAGGCATTCGGGAGTATCCTAATCAATCGGCATCTTTCGATCGAAACGTCACGTGCTTTTATCTCGTATCTCGTACGTGGCCTATCCTCGCCACGATCGAGGTTTAGCCGAAATAGTTGGCGCGCGTGCACGTGTAGATACCTCAAATTGCTAAGGCTGAATCTCATTCGTGCATGGAATGACAGGACGGGTTTGGGTTTATGGGCGTAACGTCTAGCCGAGCACGATACCTCCTCCGACTCAATAGTCGGGGGACTACATGTATAGTACCGTTGTTAAGGTGTACTCCGTATTGACCGGGCTCGCCTTGGCTGCAGCGGACTCGCTGACACCAACCGCTACGTGCGAAGTCTGCAAATGAATTTTTCGGACGTGCTCGACCATGCTAGAAAGACACATTCTCGTCATCGCGAAGGCCATCCCTAAGGATCTTTCTTTCCTTTTTTCTCTCGCTCTTTCTTTCGAAAAAAATCCCACATCTCTGATGTATTCGCCGAGTTTACGACATCATTTCCTTTTATAAGGTCGAAAACGTTCCTGGTCTCTCAGGAGTCTCAGGTCGCGTATAAACGTGGGACCGGCTCGTTACGTTTTATTCTTCGAATTTACGAAAACGACTGTGGAAAGACGACGTAACGACGGATCGTGCCGCGTCCTGAGCGCTAGTTACGAAACCTAATTGCCCATTTTGACTCGTCAAGTTACCCTTAGTGTCGTAAGAAGGGAATGATACAGACACGAGTGATGTAAATGTGTCTGTTTCTCAATCGATTTGCGTTTTCTTGTGCATTCCAGGTGGGCATGGAACGCCGTGACGTCATACTGACAGCAGTTTTCGGAACAGTCGGTGCTCTCGCAATTCTAGTAGGACTCGCATTAGCAATGTGGCTCTATCTACGCGCCAGGAAGTCCAAGCAGCGGGACGACGATCTCGAGGACCAAAACGATAATGGCGATGGCTCGAGCCAGCAGCAACAAACCACTAAGAAAAATGGCTTTCTCAACCTGAAGACACCCCTGATCAGCACGAAGGCTCTTGGGTAAGCGAACTTTCCTTTCTGCCAAAATAATCGGGCGATTGGTGCCATGATCCAGTTCTGAATTTGGCCATTTTTTTGAGAAGTTTTTTCTTTCGAGGAAATTGATCTCTTATCGATATTAGTGTGATATATATAAAATATAATATCTTATATTTTATGTATATATTTTTATATTTTTATCTCCTGTTCTTTTATATGCTGCAGTAATTAGAGACAAAGCAATATCTCGACGTTTACATAAGAATAAATAAATACACTCTAACGTTGACTTCAATGAAGGCTAAACAAGCTGATGCGGTCATTACGCGTTCGTTATTCTGTTTTTGCTTGTTTGCGCGCGAGTTTGTCGCTAGTTGCTATTCTAAATCACTTGAAGATACCGCAATGTATTCATAACTTGACAAAGAGTATCATTAATTATCTGAGTCTTACATCTCTTCGTACGTTTCTTCTTACGACTATAAGGACGTCATTCGTTCTGTTTTATCGCGCAAAATCGAGCGTCGTCTTTATTGTTGAATTCGTTTCGCCCAGTAGCTTCGCCAAGTGAGGACGGAACGATATTTTACAGCGAAACGAGCAGCAATCGTGATGCGATTAATGGAGAATCTCGCGTTTAATCCTTTGCATAATCGAACTTCGCGCGATTTATCGTCGAACGTTCTCTACACGTGCGAGGTGAGAATCGTAGATCGCTTCGTTATTGTCTGAGCGCCGAGATACGGCGGCAATTCTACGTCGAAGTAGTACAGCCGCGAATATTAGTCAGACCCGGTCTGCGAATATCAGCAGCGGGTTGCCTGTCGGTAAGTTTCCCTCGCCGGTAAGAACGGTTATCGACGACGGAATATCCGCCGCGAGCGAAAGACCTTTTTGTTTCTCGGGCCTGGATAACGGAAACCCGCGAACGCGTCAATAACGTACCAGCGGCACGTTATTGATGGACCGTTACCGTTTATATCGTTGAACGATATTCTCGACATTCCTGGCGAGGGTCGTTCATCACGGGATCATTTATTACTGTCTCTAGCCGAGTAATCAAGGAGGTCTCAATTCATTACGCGCATCGCTCGGCACGGCAAAGTCAAAGCGAAACTTGCCGTTATATTACCAAGGCAACGCTCGTTTCGAAAAGTTATTTGATTCCTTGAATTTCTGATTATTGCGTAACTTCACGAACTATGCGCCGAGATTAACACATACTTCCGACACTCGCTATTAAATGGCACCGCGCAATTACGCTCCCCTGTTATATAATTTGCGACCCGTGATGCAAAATGCACATTTTTAGCAAAATTGTTTAATTGCACGAAATTTTAGGGAAGTTTTTAGGAATTTAACAACGGTACAATAGTTTTGTCGACGTTCGTATTGCAGCGTCAGTATTATTAATTTTGTGATTTTTTTTGATGACCTAATTATATTAATTAGGCTAACTGTATGGTTAGAGATATTAGGAAATTTAATATCAGTATTTGCTCTCAAAGACTTTTAGTTGCATGAATTTACTCCTTCATGTCAGATTGATATCAAATTTCCTGTTATTACTAAATTATGTTTCCTAAGACCGTTTTAGACGATCTATAATATTAGATTTCAAGAGAGATTTCTATAATCTCTTACATGCCGTGTATTTTGATATAATTTGATATTTTAATATACGTTTTATGCTGCTTTTTTATTCTTCAACTGTTTTTTATTGTCTCGCATAAAATTATAAATAAACCCTGAATTCTGAATTATAAATTGTTTAAAAAATAAATTTTAATATGATCAAATTCTAAGAAGTTTTAAAGCTTCCCGGTGAGATATAATTCGTGTAGAAAATCAAGATAGAATTCAACTTATAATTTTTTATATGCTGTGCGTAAAATAATAAAAAAATATTTGAAGGCTCAGAACTCGCACACACACATTAAATATACACATATATCAAAATCGATGACATTAAATGGGTTTCGTGCAACGTAAACTCTGTGCATCGAGACTGATTCCGACCGTATTTTCGACATTCGCCAAATATAGCATTGTTATTATATGCTTTTTTTTAATATAATCTGTGAACTTATTTTTGGCGTAGTTATTTCATTATACGCCGTTTTGGATAGTTAATAATATCCAAGAAAATACAATAGTTTTGTTGACATTCGTATTACGATGCCAACGTCATTAATCTTATGATTTATTTTCTGAAGGCCACGACCGTCCGTTAAAAATATTAAGAAAGATGTTAGCGTAAAAGCTTCTAATTGCTCATGCCAGGTTGACATCAAATTCGATGTTATTTCGTTACGTTTGCTTCTAAAAGAAATGTACATGAATTGCTTTTAAACATTATCCAATTAAGAGAATTTCTGTAATATAACGCTACCTCCACGAACTATGCATCGAGATGAATATTTTCGGATTAATATATTTGCTAAATAACATCGTACCAATATTATGCTCCCCTCTTATATAGATAAGTTTTTAGGGGATTCATTATGACGCAACCAGTTTTGATGATATTCGGGTTATAACACGAGCTTCATTAATTCCGCAGCTTATTATTCCCATGGTCGGCTGTCAATTAGGGATATTAAGAAATTTAAATATTAGTATTTGCTCGGAAAGCTTTTACTTGCGCGAGTCCACCCCTCGTGAATTGACAGTCCTTTGTAATCCTTTGTAATTCCACCCCTCGATGGGCATTCGGCCGACCTCTGTAAATAGAGTTGGGCCTTTTTCGACGCGTTTATATGGAGCAACTGGAACAATCGTTAATGAACAGTTCACGTAACGTGCTTTTCATGGCTACTTCAACTAGTGTTTTTGTTTGTATTTTTTTTTTTTTTCATTAGAAATAAGATACACATATGTGATACTGTCAAAGGCGCGTGCTCGCGCGCGCCGTATGATTGACAAGTATAGAATTCCTATTCTTCTCTCTGTAATATCATGTTAAATAACGATAAGCTATTCTCTGATTTTCAAGCGAACAAAACTGTTTAACGTATCTCTTGCAATTCGCAGAAATACCTGACATTTTCAAACGCTGTGTTAAAACATTTTCGATGTCGATTATTTTGTAACAAAATAACGACACAATTGAAACTTTATTTCTTCTATTCATACATATTTCAATAATAACTTGTAAAATAAATATAAATATAAATAAGCATTTCAAGCTAATTTGGTTTCTCATGCGAAAATAAAAATGCAGGAGAAATGGAAATTTAATTTTTTACTACTGGCTTGTTTTTTCTGTTTTCAATATTCTTTCACATCAGTAGGTACCGCAAAAATGCGCGGATCACTTATATTTTCGCGAGAGTGTTTCGCGAATATACTTACGCATAAAATCATAATATATTCGCAGATTCGGTTTTATGCCAAATATCAATGAGAGATTACCGAACGCGGGAATAGAGACGATAATCCATTTAAATCGTATTGGCGATTCGATTATCAAGACATTTGCATGCGATTCGGTCCGGGAAGCGCGTAACTGCGGAATTTTCCACGACAGAAGGTAGAAACAATGGAGGTAGCAATATACAATTTTCAATGGCTGTCGAGATTGTGGCCCCGAGTGTATGCGCGTTTTAGAAATACGTTGTGACGTTTATTCTCGAGCTTTCTAGTATAAATCGCGATGGAACAAAACGCGCACCATATGAATAGCTCGAGGCGGTATATAGCTGATCGAAAAGTAAAAATCGCTTTCGAATTTTATAATTCATTCAGCTGCTCTGTAAATACGAGCAACGAATACTGCTTTCCTTTTCGCAAAGCGATATATTTTTGCTTTTGAACTACATTGCGCGGAATTTTACCTCTATAACAGCTCGAGATTAGCACGAGAACAACGACGTAGGCGTCTCGTGTGAATTTGTATGAATGACGCTGCGCGTTACGCATTTGCTTCCCTTCTGCGTGGAAAATAGCCGGTTACAAATCAGCGACGGACTAATCCAGAAATATGTAGTAAATTAACAGAGTTCTCGCGTATAATCCCCCCCGTGTTCTTTTAATTCTCCATATTCATGAGTGGAAAATACGGAACCGCGGCGTCGTGTTATGCGACGCCGCGCATTCGTGCGCGACATCTCGACTGCAGGGAAATCAGGAGGACGCAGTGATTTATTTGCGAACCGCAGCGACGCGCATTAGTATTTTGATGTAGTTTCGGCTGTTATAATCGTTAGTACCATAGTCCTCCCGAAGGACCTCGAAAACTTGTGCGCGTCGCTGAATTATCGTCTCGCTCGAAACTGCTGGCGTACCGTAAATCCGCCTGTCGATTTGCCGAAAGTGTTCCTCGAGACCTTCAACATGGATTTACAAAATTTTCTATTGACGTACAGATCGGCGTGATTGGTCGTACGAGAGCGTGAATAAGAATCGATTCGAAGCGCGACCATAGCGTGGCTGCTAAACCACAGGAGGGACTCCGTCGGGAAACGCACGCGTTCGCGCGAATGCCCGCTATTCACGAAAATGGAAACGTCAACGATGCATCCGCGAGCATCGAGCGGAGCTCTCTTTCCGCAAGAGAGCGGCCAGATAGTTCCGCATTCAGCGGCACTGATGAATGGAAAACTCTGAAAAACAAGTCTTTTCGAACGAAGCCCACGAAGCTCCATCGAGCGAATTTGTCGTGTACTTTCTTTCTCTATTTCTCTTTTTTCTTCATTAAGTTTCTCGCTCGGTTTCTCGTGACGCCGCGCCGCCGCGGCGCCGGTGCTGCATAAGCGTGGGAAATGTGTAGTTGCACGTGGTGTGTGCATGTATATACGAGGCCGTCGTCGTATTCGAATCAATCTCGGATATTCATCCCCCTCTCTCCTCCGAAATAGGCCTGTAACTTGGTTCAGCGGTTTGCGGTTGAGCTGTGTTTGTGACGACCGCTAAAATGCTTCGTGACGTCGCGTCGCCGTCTTGTATCGTCACCTTTTAGCCCGGGGAAAACGGTGACCCTGTAAAGAAAAGTTGTAAGCCAGCAACGAACGGATCGACGTTTACGTCGATACAATCGGGTCTCGCAGGCGGGTTTGGCGGTCGCCAATTAATTCCACGATATCAAAATTAATTTACGGACTCGTAGATAATTAATTTTAAATTGCAAGTCTCTATACTTATTTGATTTTTTGTATTAAATGACACGGACCAGACGTTTTGTTATTAATCCTTAAATGGCACAGAGTCACGCGCATCTATGCCGTCTTAAACTTATTAATTTTTTTAACAAATTCTTTTAGCAAAGAAAATAACTCCTAAAATTTTAAAATGTCGGGCAGGTAAGCGCGGAGATCGGCAACGTGAAGTTTCGATTACTTTTCGAGCAACAGAGAAACAAAGTTGCTCGAAACGATCTCTAAAGAAGAAACTATTTTGACAGCTTCTTTGAAGCTTTTAAACTATGTATATATGTAGACGCTTTTTACTATGTGTATTATTTGTATTAATTCAACTGTCTTACATATGTTTTTTGAAAGTTTAAACTAAAAAATACACACGCTTAAGCAAGTTTGTTTGTTTACACACATTGTAAAATTATAACTTTATTTATATACGTAAAATGGTTTTTGATGTGTTTCCGTAAAAATATAAATATGTGTTTCCGTAAATATAAATATTTAAATATAAAATACTTAATCTCCTTTAAAAATTTAATGGTCTTTTTTTTAGAAGCTTTAAATTATAAATGCATAAATTTTTTTTAACTTTTTAAATGTTTCAGCATTGTCAAAATGGGCTCGGATACGAATGACCCATATCTATATATTTTTTTAAGAATTTGTTATTAATCCTTTGAATGTACAAGATGTACACTAATGATTCGGTTACACTTATTAAGAATACCTTGTATATTCTGTCACTCGCGAATTTACCAAAAATAAATCTTGCGACGCGACGGGGGGATTTTAATCTTAATTATTTCGCTTAGTATTCAATCAGGAGTGCGCGTGCGTATCGTGTGCGTTGAGTTCAAATATGCGATCTACACGAAAGACAAATCCAGACCACGCGAAAGCATTTTAAAGCATCAAGGCGTTTCCGCGCTGTCGAACACGTATACGAGCGTAAACGTCTGCGAGACACGCACGACGTACATTCCGCGATAAACCTCACGTTTCCATCACGTTATTTCTGAGCCGAGTACTCAATTAGTATATCGCATGTGCTTTGAATATGCATAAAAAGCGTAATGTCCGCTTCAGTTTCTTCGAGACATATCGGATAATTGCGCGATCGCAATAAGCTCTATTTTAGGAAGTATTCGACAAAGAACTCGGATTATATGAATAAAAATGAAGCGGGTTAGCGAAAAGCTTAGGGGCAGAAATGGGAACCGATGGTATCTCGAACATCTCATATAAATAACTTTTTGCTGTTTACTGGCTCTTTTTAAACATTTGCTGGAAATATCAATGCTTGCGAAAAGGAGAGAGAGAAATGTATATATACATGACCCAACGACAGAATCTTGATACGTTTTCATAATATTCATCATAATCCTTTATTTGTAGAAGTTTTATTTTAACTTTGCTATAAATAATTTCAACTTTGAGCACAAATTCTAATACCATGTGCCCCTACATTTTCTAAAGCACGTATTTCTATAAATACAATCATTGTTCCACTTTATTTGTAACATTATTATCGTCTTAATGAAGACTGCTTAATAATTAATATAACCTCAATTTCTATCTACAGTCTCTTGAAAAGCTTTTATTACGAATCGCATATATCGCGATAGATATGTAGTTTAAAGACGGAAGTAATTTAGTTTTCTCTTTAATCCTCTTTAATGAAAGAAACGGGATGAAAATGAAGGGAAACCAGAAAAAAAGCATTATTCGAGATCACAATGAAGAGCTGACCTATTATTTTTTCTCTCATAATGCGTCATTGTTTTATCATTCATGTTCTGAATGTAAAGGGACGTGTAATGTTTTATAGTATTTAATATTAATTAGTGTCAGAAATTATCAATTATTAAGTAATTTTTATTGAAAACTTAAGCTGTAAATCAATCATATTATTCTTGTAAACTAATATCATCTTAATTACAAGTTTTGCATTGTGTTCGCGTAAAATTTCTAACTTTTTCTCAAAAAGTCATATATCCTTAAGAAAATAACAAAAAATTAATAAGAATGAAGAAAACAAGAATGTTTTACTGCCAGAAAATTGATCTCTTTCTTTTTCTCTTTCTTTCATTAAGCTTTAACTTAAGCTTGACTCATATAAGATATAAGTATGTCACATGTTTTATTAAAAAATCTGTATATACTATGTCTACATGATCGATGTGAATGCTCGGAGCTTTTTTTTTAGAATAATACCGGACTGTCTTAATAAAAATATCAGATTTTGTTTTGAAGTTTTAATGTGTTAATAAAATTTTCAATATGATATTGGTATATATGTATAAACAGATATTAAGAAGAACTCAAATTATGAGCCAGGCACTTGCAAAACCATTGACGACTAAAAAAATAATTACTACTTTGTATACTATATTTTTATAAAAGTATTACAAACTGGAACAAGATAAATTTAGAATAACATTAATATTATATAATTCACAATTCATCGCGACTAACAGTAAGTTGAATATTTTAAAGTTTAAATATATAAAAGTTAAAATCTCTTCTTCTTTCATTTTCACGTAATGGATATTTCAACATGCAGATGATCTATTTTTGATATACTTTTGATATATACATATTTGGACGTTATGAAGATGAAGCGGTCAAGTTTCTGCCTGGATTATATCAAATAACATAATGCTGTACGAAAGTCTCACGGTTTGCGTTTCTCGTAAAAAACTTTGGTGCTTGTATCTCGTAAAAGCTTTGGTTTTAGGATACTAAATTATGTGGGCACTCCCAAAGAGAGAGATTGTCCCCGACTGACCAAGCATATGGTCATTCTACTTGCCTCGTATCTTTTTTACATTCTCCTGCGGAATATTCCAGGAAGATTTTTGTTCATAATAGAACTGTGGTATTTGAAGAATATTCCAAAGATTTTGACTTAAAAATTTTTTACGATATTAATTATTAGTGCTTTTCATGATATTTTGTTAAATTAAACTCAGATGTAATTGAGACAGCGCGATGTTTAAATGATAAATTTCTAATAATATACACATATAACTGGTTGAAATAGTAATTGTTTAGTTTAAAGAAATATTGAAATAGTTAAAATTGTTTAAAATATTGAATTGACAATTAGTTCAATATTCTAGTTAATTCTGTCGTATTAATTGACAGAAATTTCATTACCTGTCCTACAAGTTAGTTAGTTTGTCAATTTATTGTAATTCGCAAAACTTTTAACTTTTCATATTGAATAATCGTGTCGCGTGCATTTAGCTATTTGAGAAACTGCGATGCACCATGTGTTGTACACTCAGATACCTGAGATTGTTACAACGTTTCGCAAATGATACATATTGTCATCCTGTTACTCGCGACAGTAGAATTGATCCTGTAAGCACCTGGGCAACCAATGTGAACGTGTACAATAGCGCGGAATCCTAATTACGGACACCCCATCATTTGCCGTTGGCTACGTTATTAAGCATTTGATTATTTATATGCCTCACAATATGGAAATAAATGCTGTTTCCTTCTTCGTGCCTTTATCCCGAAATATTTATCACAAGATATCGTGAATACTAATAGCTCATCAATAAGTTAAGTCTACATGTGTATAGGTTGTTTCCAAAACAACCTACATTTTTTTATTTTTTTAACGTATGATCATAATACGCGAGAATATGTAACTAAGGTTGTCTATTAGTGATTCTAGCGAATATATTCATATATGTGACACTTAGAATACGTTTGTAAATGTATTGGGCTTATCGTTGTATCAAACACGGATATACTCGGCTTAAATTTTACGAAACTCATAAAATTCTCATAACATTTCTCTCTTTAGATTATCTGAGCGACTTTTATTGTTCTACAAGATTTCAACCTGACACGGTATTAAACTTTCCGAAATAATATTGAAACTCGTTTAATTCAGATAAATTTAATCTTTACCCAAATAATGTGCTCCTTTTAATTTTTATATAAAATTTAGTTAAAAATTACGTTTTAAATTGTATCCATGAAAATAAATAATGTAAATTTGCACAATTTTATATATAATAATCTCTCTGTGCGTTGCACTGTTAAATAAATCTCTCTGTAAAAACGAAAGACTATATTTAAAAAATATATTTAATGTACTTTTATGCAAAATAAATTATTTAAAAAAACGTTACTTATTTAAAAAGTAAGTTAGTTGGATGAGAGGTATACATGGCTCAAGTATTAATTATTTTAAACATTAATGTCTCGGAGAAACCTGCGAGAGCTTTCTATTACGTATAGCTTCAATATTAATCGAAGGCCAGTGGCGATAAATTGTTTCGGAATGGAGCTGAACAAATTGGCACGGCGGGAGGTTAATTTAAGCGCGTTTTAATCGACACGATTACACCGTCTTGCGCTCAGCGGGAAACGGCGAGCGCCTCTAATAAGAGGTAACAAAGTAATTAACATCGATTAACGTCCGAACGACCTTATCGTGTCCAGCCTTATTCATCAAAGTCACTCCGTTATTACGTCACGTCTTTATGCATTTTGCTAAAAGAGAGGAGAAGATAAAGATGCCATCTTAGGCGGAACCCTCTTCGTTGAAATAGCATGCAATTATCTTACGGTAAAGCTTGTTTTCACCTTACAGCAGACCGGGTTTAACGAAGTCAACAAACGATTTATCACGTAACCAAAGAAACTCCCCTTTTGGCTTCCGATATAAAAAGATATTACGTTAATTAAACGTAGAGCACTTCCGGGGTCCGACTAATGGATTAAACTAAATGTATTTTTGATACGTGTTATGGCTTTCGTACTAAGCATTACATCACGGAAACAATTCCCATAAGTGTATCATTGTACCGAAGCTGCGCATGAATTTTTCCAGTTATTCAATATTTATGGCGAACACACATCTCTTGTAATGTTAGTTATCCGATGTGTCTGCAGTGATCTATCTTTTTTTATTCTCTTTCTCTTGCTCCTCATCGTTTGCGGCCATCCTTTCTTCCATCATTCTCTTTGCCTTTCTTTCCCTTCCGATTGTCCGCTGGATTCCTATTGTTGGCCGATCGATATGCAAGCGTGAGAGAGAGAGAGGAGGGGGAGGAGAGAGAAAGAAAGGGTGAGGGGAGAGAGGGCACGAAGAGGAGAAAAACGACGATGTAAGAGATGCGAAGCCAAGCGTTAGCCCTAGACAGTTACTATATATACTTACAGATTATTATCGAGGTTTTAGATAATCTCCCGGATAATAAAACGCGCGGGAATTCTCCGTCGTAGCAAAAAAATGTGAATGGGGAATATTACTTTTTGCCTCGTAACGGCGGCCACTCGTTCTAACCGTAATGCCGGTATTTACTGTGTGAGTGTGGATAGCGTTTAATATCGCACTTATAACGATGTACTTTGAGATAGATCGTAAAGACGCGTTTAGCTGAAGCATCGGAATGATTTATTCCAGACATAAGGAGGAGTACTGCCGCATAATCATATCTGCTTTAGGCGAGACGTAGCGGATAACGGAAGTCTTACTGTTTCAAACGAGAATATTTGTTTCGATCCTGAGATACGTAAAAGGATCTTAAAGGATCTTATAAAGAATTTTATGCTTTTGATCATCAAACTTTCTTTTCCCTTTTTAAAATAAAATCTTTAAATCAGCTTACGAAAGATAATTGAACTAAATAAGACTGCGTAAATTCTGTTTATATGAACTCTAAAAAGAAGAGTAATAACTCTCGGAAAATTATTTTTCTTCTACTTCAGATTTTACAATTACTTTTTGCAAAATTCCGTACGCTCGAGTTACAGAAAATCAGTCTTTGCGCGGAGCAAGCACGAAACCGATTTCACTCGGTTTCGAGGGAAGAAGGTTTTTCTTAGGGTGGCAACAGAAATGACTCCTTTGGGACAAAAGGCAAAAACGCTTCTGCTTGAAATAGAAACGGTGAATGCTTAGCAGTAACAGTAGACTTTTACTGGAAACGAAAAGAACGTCGTTTGCCATTGAAGTAAAACTGAAACGAAAAATAAGATAATTTATTATATTGCTGCAGAACGGAAGATAAAAGGAATGAGGCATTAAATGCAAGAAAAATGAAATACAAGTTTGACACGAAGCATTTTAGGAATTATGTGACTATGTGTATATATGTATATCACGAGCGTAGAATAAAATATTTGTCTGCAAGGGAAGAGAGAATGTTCCAACACGTTAAATATTTGCGACTTTATGGTGCTTTAAAACTTTCTGTTTTGCGGACTGCATGAAACCTATGATGTTACATTATTGATGTTACTTCAAAGCGTTTTCTGCTGTTTGATGAAATGTGTTGGTAGTATCTCACTGCGCATTAAAAGTGCTTTTGTTTTTTTCATTTAACACGTGTTCGACAGTGTTTTAAAACGCTTTCAAATGTTTTGAAGCTTTTTGATTGACTATATAATGTTGCGTCGATTCTGCCGATATGCATTAAAAGTAAGCAATTTCGTACAATAAAGCGAACACGCTTTTGATTTCAGCGGTCTTGTTACATCAATATATGCGTTTAGCATTGTATTAGGTCGTTTCAAAAGTCTGCGTATTGTGATATATTTTTCTATTTAATCCAATTGAATTTTTTGGAATGGGGGAGTAGATTAATAAAACGACGGGAGAAAGAGGTTAAGGGAAAGAAAGAAAAAATAGAAAAAAACATATTTATTTATACATTTCTTTTTGCAATAAATTAATAGAATATGCATTTTGAAACGACTTGGTCTCCTGACATGTGTCTCGGCGAAAGAAATTCTAATCCGGTACGAAAATGATTATATATTCCATTAGTTCGCGCGATACTGCCTCCCCAGCATTTCTAAATCTGGAATAGAAAGAAAGTTGTTGAATTCGCCCCCGAGTTCTGACCAATTCCATCTGCCTTTTCCCACTTTTGAGCGGCGTAAAAAGAATAGGAAATAGTTTGCTAACTTCCTGAGGCAACAAACGTAACTGCTGCTACCGGATTACGTGGCTCTCGCCCGATAGACTAAATTTACTTTTGTTCCCCCGAATGCGAGTAATACTTCTCTCACGGCAAGTTTTTAAATTGGAATCGTTTTGTGCCATGTACCCGGACTTCGTTACTTCATTAATTTAATAGGCTGGAACGTTGAGGTCACGGTTTTACCCGTTACCGCGGAACAATACCACAGGCGCGTGGGGGATATAATTAATGAGATTCAATTAAATAAATTTTCGTTCCTGTCTTTAGAAAGGAAGACCTTCTGTCGATTTATAGGTGGGCGCTTTAGTTCGAATTTAGATATACAGAACTGGCACATAAATATAGAGAATGCCATTCTGAATACATGAATGTTGTAGAAAATAATTTTTATCTTTTTAAACTGTTAACAATCATACCTATATATTATGACCCTTTATTTTATTATACGTGACAATGTAAATGTTACTTTGACGTCAAAATCAGAATATTGAACGTATAACTCAATAACAATTTTATATATCTATTGAATTTCATATTTTACTATTTATGAAATACACGAGAATAAAACGCATGAGAAATAAAAATCAAACTTTTTCTAACAAAATTGCTTCCAGCATTGAAGCTCTTATTTCGTCAGTTATCGTCTACTAAGTTCGGTTACTTCGCTTTAGCACGAAAAATGCGAGTTCCCCCTATTTCTTTTCGTGAGTGCCGCTGCGCCTTCGGCAGTAGCTTCGGTGAAAGTGTGATTTCAAATCCGGCCGTAAAGTTTTCAGACATAGGATAGACTCAGGTAGTTTTCCTTTGATAGATGGGACGGTGAGACAGGGCGAGCGAGAATAAGCGAGCGAGAATGAGCGAGCGGGCGGGAGAAGTTTACCATTGTTTTCAGGTTGTGGTGGCTATATCCTTCAGCGCTTGGAATTCCGTGACCATATAAGCTAATGAAATTACCGCGGTCCTCGCGTGACGTATATGAGCTGTCAGCGTGCCACTTTTGCGCGATCGTATATCCCGATTTTCTGGATTATCTACAGTTATATATACGCGCACGGCTAACCACATTAACCGCCCGTCAATCATCATATCTTACGCGAATGCGACTGATCAGAGATTATTTCCCGAGGGAATGCGTATCGTGCGTTGCTTTTCAAGTAAGTCTTACAACGAAACACCCGGGAGTGTTCTTTCCGAGCTTTTAAAGAGTTTTAATACGTTAAATTAGTACAAATAAAGATAAAAGACATACGATATATTGTTTTATAATGTGCTCTTACGCACGATAAAGGGGTAAATACTCCCTTGAGAAAAATTGATTTTTTTTTCTAAGCTTAAATTGTTAAACCGGTAAATGTAAGAGATATGAAAAAATGTTTTGAATAAAGGTTTTATGATTTCAAAGGCACCTTACAAAAGCCCAAGGTAGCAGCGAGACGATAAAGCGACGTTTAATAAAAATAGATGTCACTGTATCGTCTTTCAACGTCACTCTGTTATCTGAGGATAGGTATATTAAAAATATTCGAAAGTGTTATATTTTTCAAAGTATTTCCACCAAGTTTTCCAGTATAGGTATTTCTATTATTTTGAGAATTGAAAAAAAAATTTATTACAAAATTAAAAACTTATTTGAAGATAAATTCACCTGTACGTATAAAAAAAATTTAAATTCTCGAGAACGGTAGTAGAATTTTTTGTAAAACATAACATTTTTTTAAAAACCAATCTTTAAAGAAACGCTATAGGATATACGTGGCTATAGGCAATGTGTCTTATCGTACTTAAAACGTAAATTGCAGCAGAGAAACGCTTAGTTCGATATTGTAACACGATAATGCGCGCGATAATTCCGGTGGACTCTCTGGCGCGCGTGACTCTTTGATTTATTGCGATGATTTAGTACGGGCACGGAGCGCAACACCGTATAATATTTCGGTGGATATTGGCCACGAGGGCGCGCTATCGAGATATTTAAGTTTGTTGGCCGTCATTGCGTTCGCTGCCAGCTCGTATACTGGCTAGCAGGAAGCAGAAGGTGTAAATCACGAATGATACGGTGTTACTCGTTGATGCAGAGGGTGCACAGAGAGGATGTACAAGTCCCCGAATCCCACATACCGATATGCATGATGTATCGCTCGTCCTTCGTATGACGTGTTTATGCACTGCATCGTACATGCAGGGTGATTAGCAGAAGCTCGTTCGCGCATCGCAAGCTCGCCTGACGAGCATCCGTGGAAATCCTCCAAGAAGTGTACAGCGACCGCCATTCGTTACGACATATAAAATAAATAGATAAGGAAGATTTTTGGTTATCGCGCAGACCGCCGATCTAATATTAATTTATTAGTTACGTGAAAAAAATTCTTCGGGTACTTTTATTTGAGATCTGAACATAATAAATAACTTCGATGTATAATTTATTACTCTGAACAAACGTTTGTGAAAATAATTAAAATACACATATGATGTTTACGCATTGCGCAAGCAATACATTACGCGAATATTAAAATTTGAGCAACAAAGTTTTAATGGAAATATGTAGTAATTAATATTTCTATATAATGTATCCCAGAATTTCAAAAGAGTGAGGTTTGAAATAGCATATGTGTTTCTAGCTGTTGTTTTTTTTTTTAATATATTTTTTTCAATATGCAATTCATCATATATACAATGTCAAAGCGCTATGCTTTGCCAGTTAAAATCGCCATCCAGGTTTACACGCGTGATTAGAGAAAAAAAATCGGCAATATAGTTCGCGCAACACGACGAGGAATCGATAGATGGATGGTGCACGTCAATAAAGAATAAAAAAAATACCAACGTTGCAAGTGCCGCTTTTTAATCACTCCCACGTTTCGATTTCAGTGAAGAGCTGGACGCTAGTTTTTCGAGTCGATTAAACAAATGTCATTGAAGTAATTTCGTTTCCATTGATAATTCACGTGTACACGAGTTGAAAACGCCACTCCTATATACACGTACACACATATACGATGGTCCTTTTTTACCGTCGACCGACGTCTCTGCGAGTCGGGCCGCGTACGTCGCGTCGCATCTTTGTCACTGTCGAACGGATAAATTATTCAACGCCTCGTGTCGGCGCCGGAAAAATGGCGCTATGAAAACGCAACGGTGTGCGCGATAAGTTCCGCTATGGCCGGAGGGGCGGAGTGTGCCAATTGGCAGTGCGCCAAGTAACGAAGTGTTTCGCAGCACTTAGGACGACGGAATGCAACAGATGCCACTTGTTACGTTGCGTGCCATAACCGCACGAATACTTTTTACGCTCATTGTGTAGTTTGATATCATGATCAGGTCGGTTGGGCGGCGCCCAAATCTATAATTAATGAAAACTACCTACCGCTATCGGATTAGAAATGCGAGCCGTCTCTCACAATTTGGGGCGCAATTCATTCTACCTTTCTTGAAGCGGCTCGGCCGCGTGTATCGATATCGTCACGAATGAATGAATGAATCATCTGCTTGCTATCATGCCTCAGCTCGATATTACAATGATGCAATTTTTCACGATGATACGAAAAATATCACGCGAATTGTGTTCGCTGCCGGAATTAAAAATAGCGATCTCCAGCGTGAGACGTATTTCCAAGGACGCCTCTTATGAGGCTCTTCATCATAAATTTGGACAAGAATTTGTTGACGAATACCTAAATGCGCCATGTGTAATGAATCTAGAATTTATTTAGGACTTTGAATTTTAGAAATAAATTTTATAATTAGAATTAGGATCATGAATTGTATAAGAAATCTCTAAGAATACACAGTGTTATATATGTATACCATTTAATACTTTAAAGGTGTAAAATTATGCAGATTGTGTTCTGAAACTTTAAAAGTCTATTATAAAGATATAATTGATGAAGTCGAAAACTGAGGCAATATAGTTCTAAGTAACTACAGTTGATTAATGGTAAATTCACGCACGTTCAAACTACTGCAGGGTTTGATGTTTGAACGCTCGTTTACACGTGTTAACAATGTGTAACGAACAATAAATATAAATAACAAGTTAGTTACCACATGACTGTTCCGTTACATCCCGTCGTTCCGTACATCCCCGAGGTTCTTCTTGTTCCCCCGCTATTTTTTGCGGTACTCATTACAGCGCACACCTGCTAAAATATCGTTAATTACAATCGCACGCGCGCGCACTAATTATCAGAGTAGTAGCTATTGGGATAATGACTATCAGAAATACGACATACGTGGCATTTTGCATGGCAGTCCCGAAATTAATCACACGTGACGCATGCTGTATTACGATACATTGCGACATCTCGCAACGGATATGGATTTTGAACCGCAGAGGCTTTTAACAAATCGACCGAATTTATGCTATATTACAGTTGACAAACAAATGTATTGGGTTAATTACGGATGCATTTACTAAATTTCATTCTTTGATCAAGATAAAGATAAGCTTTACTTTTTAAAGAGCTTGGATTTAACATCAGATTTAATAATTCTGTTTAAATATAATTTAATTGAGCATTACGTAAAATTTTCATCAAATAAGTAGATTAATTTACAAATTATTTATATGCCATAATATTAGTTGATCGCTATAACGTACATTCAGTATTCGCACATAAGAAATTAAGAGCCAAAAACAACTGGCACCGACAGCCGACAAGTTAATTACCAATGGTAATTTTTTACTGTTATGAATTATTGATTCCTTAAAAAAAGAAAATTCTCGACGGAGAACAGAGTCCAATCGCTATTAATTCAGGCAACGCTAAGAGCATAATGTGCGATAACATATCTTATCTAAATTAATTGGAAATACAAGGAACAATACTGCTCCATTTGAACTAAGTACTCTGTGTACAATTACCTTGCGGCGAAGTATAAATATTTATTTATTCGGTGACAACGAATTCGTTGACGTTGGCACAAGCCACTCGGTACTCGTGTTTTGCGGCGTATCGCATGTCGTTGGTCGTATACGAAGTCATCTTGTTGTCATTCGAGCGAGCGGGCAACGATAGAGTCTCTCCTTGTGTCGTTACATTTTCCCTCGAAACACGATCGCGCCAGGTGTCGAACATGATCATTCTCCACGAGGCAGTTAGCGCCCGCGCGATTAATTAACTCCTATACGATTACCGACTTCCATGCAAGCGCGCCAAGACAACGGTAATTTATCGAAGCGGTTCTCGCTCATCTCGCGCGATTTATTTGCTCGAGACAAGAATCGAAGAGAATCGGACGATGGGAATTGGAAATTACTTTTTAATTACAACGCGTTTGTGGTCGACGATTGTTCCCTTGATGGTGCTCGGGTTCGAATATTTTCAGATTGCGAGCGCGCGAGTGATATGCGTATTGCAGGATCGATTCAAATAATGAAAAACTGTGATACGTCAATCGTTTATTACTATAATTCGTGCATTTTGCAAAATTTATGCATGGAAAATGTATCGCACGTGCAATGATGAATTTAGGTCGAACCTTCAGGCGGTCTATCGCGTTTTAATTAGCGGTTAACTTGATTTTATTAATCGCATTGTATTACATGATATCAGGGTGAAATTGCGAATATGAAACGAGTTGACTCGGATCGAGTACAAAACAGATCGAGCAATATCGCGACGCATTAATAAATACCTATTGTATTGTAACTAATCTCATCATTTTAACCCTATGTTACTTGCGTGGATATAAAATACACCCCTACTTTAGAAATCTACTAAATATACAGAGTAAAACTTTTTTTATTCCATCGAATGCTGTACAAATTGTTTCACAATTAAAGAAGAAGACTTTTGCACTTATCTCTAATTTAAAAGATATATAAGTATTATTAATTTTATTTAATTGTAAATTATCTATTTTTAAAAAACAATAAAAACTGAGATGTAATGTTGGAGTATAAAATATATCCCACGAATAATGTAGAGTTAATATTCGTTTATTTGTGTAACACAATTTTGTTTGTATATCGATGATTTCATGAGATTCTTCGCTGTTCGGGATACATCCGTTTTACTGTAATATAATAAAATAATAAAATATGTGTATAATGTAACACGTGATTCATTTTGGGAGTGCAATGCAAAGTCGTCGCGCGATCGTCGTATCTTTTCATAATTTTTAGTCTGATTTTTAGTCTGTGGTTACTTTGATAAATAGCATGTGCGTGATTATAATTAATCAGCTTTTCGAGTGAATGTTGCGAGTGTCATGAACAGAAAAGCAAGAGACGAGAAGATCCAGAACGACATTGGTCAACAACAGTGGACAACCATAAGTAATTAATTACTTGTTACTTGCGGAAGTAATTGTTCATCTCCGTGATATATAGTCACATGATGTATTTCTTGCACCATTTAAAATTATTGTGTAATATAATACGTACAATTTTTAATTATATGTACGTGAGAAAAGAAAAACATAATAATAACGAAATTTGATTAGCTTCTCAAAAACCTTGATTTAAGGAATCTCAGGCTCGTACTATAAAGTTTCGATATTGTCAAAACACTGATTTGACAGATTTCCATTATTTACGTCGATATCTGTAGTTTATGATCACTGATGACTTTTGGCAATGTAAGCGGAAGTGCAAGTGTTTCAAAACTTTTCGGCCTTCTGTACGTTATCAAGTCTTTCGGAAGACTTCAACAAACTTGCACGAAATATCAGATCCGTTCAAAGTTGGTTATTGTTGATTCGAGGCGAAGTGGAGTTGTACCTCCGAGTCAGCTAGCGCCCTAATCGAAAATCGTTGTGGAACAATTTCTCGTGGGATACGGACAAACGACGCTTACATTTCTCGCCGTCCATTCTTCTTCGAGAGCGGACGTAGAAATACGGCGGGCGTCGTCTCGCGCCATAAATAAGGTAGTATTAGGACACACGGCTCTTCTGCGGGCAGAGACCCACGAAACTCGAGTTTCGCCGTCGATGATGGTACGGTCGAGTGACATCGTACATCGCGCATCGACGCAGAGCAGAACAGTAAACGATTGCTTGTCCCTTTCACCTCGTCAAGCACTTTATATTCCCGTAGATATACACTCGCGTGGTCTCGTGTTATTTCCGAAAATAACTCACTGGAATAACCAAATACGATCGAATAGAGAGGTTTCTCTGCAACAAAATCGCAATCGCCTAAAGTCGCTTGAAGCGAATGACTAGCGAAATCTTTAACAAAAGCAGAAGCATCAAATGTGAATTGTTATTCAACGGTTAATTATTAAATAATTATTATCAATATAAGTTTTAACTGTCTTAAAACTTACATTGATCCGATTCGCCTCGGTCTACCCTATATAAATTTATGTTATGCGCGAAACTTTAATCTTTGAGATTTTTCGTGAATTTTTTAAGAACCGAGATTAGTTACTCTGTATATTATCCACGAAGGAGGCAAAGAGAAACGAAAAGGGGCGAAGGTAGAGAGGGAGCATTACGCGGACTCTTTTAAAGGGACGCTACAAGTAAGTCTGACTACAGAGTTATCGAAAAGTGTGCTTTGTCGATGTCGAGTTGAAAAGGAATGTCTGAGCAGGCTTTGCGAGCTACGCTCATCGAAGGCCTTCGGAGAGGTCTTTGTGTGGAATTGAACATGACAGCCGCGACAACGGTCGACAGCGAAATCCTGATTTACGAAGCGACATAGTTCTTAGCTCTTCGGCTAAATCGGTGGGGCACATACATCTTCCTCTCGAGGAATATTGTCGGGCGCTGTAACACGGATGCTACGAAGTCGTAGCGAGAAATTTGCCTTGTAGCAGATGGCGACTAATTATCTAATGCGAATAAAAGTGGAGAATATGCTTCCGACATAAGATTCGTAGAAGCGGAGGTATTTATTTTGAAACGAGAGCGAAAGTATATATTTAGCGTTATCGCTATTTTAGCTTGTCGAAAAAATGTGTATTAATTGGAAAAGCGTGAAATTCGGCGAATAACGATTAATTTACACGTTGGAGTCTAGGAGAAACCGGCTGAATAAATAACTGCATGATTAATTCATATCAGGATGCGGTACGCGAAATATCGGCCGTTCCGGAAGAGGCTGTTATGAAACCATCCACGTAAAGAGTGGAAAAGTAGAAGCTGTAAGTAAGTCCAATGTATGGTCCTTGTAGATATTTTCACGAGGCAGACAGAAGGAAGATAACAGCCTTCCGCTCGAGCATCGAGTCATTTACGATATACTACAGTGTTTATCCTCTGAACTTACCTACTTATACATACACAACGCTAACGCCAAAGCGTTGTATCGGGATTTCATCGCAAATATTGGTTTTGTGGCGGCAGATGCTTAGGTGGTTTGCAGATGCGCATTTAATACTATCGAACTCGATCAATTTATTAAGGAGCAACGTGGTGGCTCGAATAACCTCCTGGGATGTGAATATTTCCGATGAGTATTAGAAAAGTACGGACGCTATACGACAGTGTATAATGTGATTGAGAATTAATGCAAACCGTATTTATAATGGCACGTAATCGATACATGTCTATTTTGGGATTAAAGTTCTGGAATAGCTATTACCATTATCACGTCAAGAAGATTACGTTATATAATTTCTATAGTACCACATAGTAGTTGAAATAAATACATTTTTTTTGTACAATTATTTGCATTTTTTTTATAGAATCTGCTTTATAATATCTGCTCACAAAAAATCTCTGTTTCCTAGTTCTATTTTGTTAAAAAAGAGTCGCGTATTTCAACCGAAAAATTTGATAAAAATACGTGTTGCGTAAATACATGTGATGGGTTACACAATTTTTGCATTTATGTATCGCGATTAATCGAGCGTAATAAAAATGAAATATTTTTGTCCATAATGTTTATTATATGAAGAAGAAAACCGCTGATATGTAAAATTGTGGACATTAGCCGACCTGCACAGTATCATCAGTTATTAATTGCAAAGTAATTTTATTCGCAATAATGGCGTGAAATTGTGCCTAGTAATTAACTCGCACGGTCATCGGCGTGCATACATATTATATCTCATGGAAGAATATTTATGCTTTATCTCGAGCAGAGATAACGTGAGTTTCGCTCGGTAAGGTAAACCATGGTAGTTAATCGGATTTATGTCTAAGAGATCCAATACCGTGATGCTGTCCAAATATTGAATTCGATCCGGCAAATCCTGTAGTAGGCGTTTTACTTGCTCGCGCGCTTCGTATAACGTTATTTGTAGCTCAATAAAACAGTCGCGCACTTTCTATAATATTACCTGAATTTTCCACGCGATTTGGTTCATTGTTTATTTATCGTTTCTCTATTTCAGAATTTCTATAAGACGAATCTGAAGATTTTTAGACATGGAAACTTTTTATTTTTTTATCTCAGAAATAAAGTGAAGTTATTGGATGTAACGATTTTATACGCAGTTCACGTGATTATCGCCGTATCGATTACGCGAATTAAGAGTTATTCGTGCAAATGGAGAGAGGACTGTAGCTGTATGGGTTGTGTAAAAAATGATATGGCGTACAGTCCATTCTTTACTGGCGATGATATATTTTCATGCACATGTCTTCGTATTCGATGACAGGTTCTCTCTTTTCCAGTAGGCATATCCATGAGTAATATGAAGTGCGTATGTTTCGCGCGTTGCATGTGACAAACATCATACGTGAAGGATGTCAGCCACGTGTATACCTTAACATTCATCCGTTTGCAATTCTTGTTCCGATACTAGCTTCTGGCTATTTTTTTCACGTAACACTGACGAACTGTATGCCGTCGTACTTTTAAAACATATGCGCAGATAGATGCAACATTTTTACATAAAAAGTTCACGGGCTATATACATACTCGTATCTATCAATGAGATTATAAAATGTGATTTATTTCTGTGGAACGAATATATGTATATATTATGCACAGAGGGATTTTATATACGTATCTTTTGCATACATATTATCTTGTATCATTATTAATTACCATTTATTAATTTGTAATATTTGCAGATCAAATTTTCACCCAAAAAAATAATTTGCACGTCGTAGTATTTTGCATCAATATTTCACTTTAATCACAAATAAACGCGCTTTTTACTTTAAAACATGCAAAGACTTACCTAGTTTGAACACGTTATACGTTCTTTTGTTAAAAAATATCCACCTGCGAAAGAAAAATATCTTATTGAAGGGATTTTTCCGAAATTAATGACCAGTGGCGTAATGTAATTCGGTGCATATTATGAGAATATCTTTTACTGCAAAAAAGGATTTTGTTACGTAGATTACATACATATATTAATTTTGTTAACTAGAACGGTTATATATATAACGATAACGTGTTACGATAGGACGGAAATAGAAAGATTGAGGATATCGGACATGCGATCCTTAATATTCGGAATTCATGTGACACTAGCACGTAACTCTTATTCTATACGCGGTAGATACAGCGATATCAGAGCACAGAGAAAGAGCGTATATCGTTCGGTGATAGTCGCGGTTCGGTGGCTGGAAGATTTAAAGCTCGACTCCGGCTGAAATCGCGACAGTTCGAAATCGCCGTCGCCGAACGATACGCAATTTCAACTTCTTCTCGCGATAATCGTCGGATTATTCAACAGTAACGACCGAATTGAGCAATTCCTATCGGGGTGTAATAACGTCTCGCGCGGCAGATCCTGGAGCGAGTTAAATTCGGACCCAATCCAACTCGAAAGCAAAGTTAGCAAAGAGCTTAGTTAGTCACATTCTGCGAGGGAGGGATTAACTCGACGACGACGGGACGATAGGAGGAAAGGAGAGCGTGGTACGTTATCGATGCATGCAGTCATCATCAGCGAGATAAATGTCGGATCCGATTGGTCAGAACATTATTTTGAGACGGTCTTTTCCGTTATTTGTAATAATATAACGCGAGATTACTCGTATAGACACGGTGACAATCAGGAAGTTGCGAAAACTAATTATAAATAGTTGTTATTTTATAATGAGTGGACAAAATGGAATTAAATGAATACATTGCTATGGAAGAAAGCCATTATTTTTATTAGCGCAGAAAAATATACAGTATACGAATTTGTAAAAATAAATATCATAAGAAAGAACCAACGAATTGACTCTGGTTTTACACACTCAATAATATATTTTTTTCGGAATAATCACTTGGAATACAATAATTAAGGATTTTTTAAAATCCTGTTAAATACCCCCTTTCTAAATTAATAATTATAACTGTCCTTCGAAGAATTCTAGATAAATTCCTTTTATTCATTGGTCAAATAGTTGCCCATCGAGATCTTTCGATATCACTAAACTATACAATTAGTCAAACTTTCGACTTTTTTATGATGTTTATTTGTATAAGTTCATAAATATATATTTTACACTATGTAATAATAAACATGACGAACTCTCTTCTACAGAATAGTGTTTAATTTTGTTTATTCAAAATAATAGGTATTTAATTTCAGGAACTTTCTTATTGTTACTCTGTATATAATTTTCCATCAACAACTTTTTCTATTCTCGCAATTGTCGGTCCGGTCGGTTGGCTCTCAATCTTCAGGGACTTACTTATTTCATTCACCTGCATCGAACAATGTTTGATAATCCAAGATTTACCGCGTCTGTACTCATACCATACTTTTAGCATCAAATTATATTTTCCTTGCACACGAAAATTGCACACAAGTGAAACGATTGTTTTAATTTTCAGTAAAGTTTACTTTGTGCGAGATCCTTTACGCAACGGTTTTTAATTAGGATATAATTAGGATTCTGCGAATATAAGCTGAGAGTATCGCGTAGCTTTCTCTTATGTTATTGCTCGAAGCTCTTTCGCTCTCAAGAGCAAAATTTCAAAGGTGTGAGTCGGCGGGTTATATATCGAGTAAGGCTCTATTTAACTATATAACTAGACTTTAACTAGATCAAAACTTTAATCATATTTCATCCGGAAAATTGCTTCATTAAGATTATTCGGAAAAGAAATTTTGCGCGTGTTTACTCGGAAAACATTGAGAAGTACTTTTAATTAGAAAAGAGAAATTGACCTTTTCTCTCGGATACGAATACGCCTGGTGACGTGAATTACCGTTAGAAAGTTTAAGAATAAACGTTCGTGAACACTAGCTCCGGTATTAGGGATAACTTGACTCCGTATATAAGAATATCCGTAGAAAGAATGGCCTCTTTAAGGGAGATGGTTCGAGCCGGAAGGTAAAATAAAAATAGAGTTCTGCAAACGTAACGCTTACATCAGTATACTTGCTTATTCAAGCCGTTTCCGAATTCCTGATGGCGATGCGCATTCGTGCGGACGTCGTGTTTTTGCAATTAGCATCCGACGCGATCGGATTAGTAATGTATAATTCGCGCTCCAGTTTTGTTTTTATTACGATGCAACGCCCGTCGTTCCTACTGCGCGGGAATTCTCAAGGAAAAGAGAGTACTTGATCGCGGTAACGAAGGGGAAAATATCGATGATACATCACGTAATGCGGTTGACATGCCAGAATTACTCGTAGCCTACATACATGAGCCTTCATGTGCAGCGGCAGTTATGTCGGGGACGTAGGGCCAACGTTACCGTGCCAACCGTTGGTCACGTGTATCTAATTAGGTATCGTGAACCACGGATAGCTGATGTATGTATATATCGCAGCTATCCTATTAACCCTTTAACCGAGACGTCACCAAAAGTATGTACTTAATTAAATTCGGAATGTTGACTTTTACGGGGGATTTTTTCGTATACCTAACACGTGCATAAGCATTTTTTAAATTAGCTTATTTATAATCTGTAAAAATACACAATACACATAAAGTGAATCTGGAAGTTGTTGGAACTAAATAGTTATATTGTGTTAATCAGTATAGAGGCGGAGTAAAATGAGTTAAATGTACTCTAGAAAAAAGCTGCTATTTTTATTGACATACAATGCAAAAGGAATATACATATATAAGTTTATAACAATATATAAATATTATATATATAATGTTTATTTTTAATTATTTTAAATTTATTTATGTACATATATTCTTTTTGCATTGTATATATGTTAATAAAAATAACAGCTTGTTTTTAGAGTATAAGTATTTAATAATGAGTAGGAGTATTTAATATTGTATATCTATATAAAATCTATTGCGCTGTCAGCCTGCAATTGTGTGAGTTGCGGTTGATTGATGTTTCGATTTAAGACTTTAAACTCACGTGTCAAGACGTTGGAGACGATTTATCATTCCTTCCGCGCTTTTTGCGGACGTCTGCCTCCCGGGAACTCGCGGGATTGTTCGGATCGTGTTCGCCGTGCCGCAAATGCTTCTAAAGGTGCGACGTATACATATACCCGCCGCGGATTGTAGATGGAAACTGCAAACGACCCGGTGAACGCGACGCGTAGGTAAATCTGGCTGCACGAAAGGGAAAATATGTGTCGTGGCATTACGACGCGTCGTAAGCGTCGTCGCGATAAAAGGGGCGGGTTTTAATTAAAATAGTAAGTATGTGGGGAGAAGGGCGAGAAAGTAATGAGATTTTCGCGAAATCTTGCACCACAGATCGACTGTTTCTACTTCTAGCTCCACTAATTCAATTTTCTACATCGCTGTCGCACCTTACAAACTTTGTTACAAAGAATTTTTCATTTATTTCCGACATTTAAGATATGAAATAAGGACGACATCGATTTTGCACGAATTTCATCAGAGGAACCGTTTGTTAATTTTTGGATGTAAGTTTTTAAATTGAAAATTAAATATATTAAACATATTTTTAAATATTATTATACGAAAGCACATAATTACGTTTTTCTTTAAGAACTCAAAATCGCGTCACGTGATATAATTATTAATGAAAGCTGCTAAGCTCTTGGTGAAAATTATTTGAAAAATATCGCAAGTATTTCTCTCGAAGGCAGCACACGTTCAGGTATTTTATGATTGTAAAAGATCAGCGAATCGAGAGAAAGTACATTTTACGTACGAAGATATATTCAAAAATATATGGTAACGCGCGGTTATATATTGCTCGTTCAACCATAGCGCGTACTTTGCATGGATAACGTGTATGCAAGTGTGCAGTGTAAAATAATGCACGCGGTAATGGCAACTGTGTAATTTAACGCCATAAATTATTAGGCGCCATAAATGAAGCTCGGTTTAAAGACGATCGACCACCAGGAAGCCATCCCTTCTACGCGCTTCTATAATTGCGTCGGAGAAACGATTACTTTACTTTACGTTGCTTTACGAGAACGTTGCTAGCTGTAATGTTAAAGAATAAATTACGTAATTGAGTACCTCGTCGCGCATTGTCTGGGAGACACTAAGCGCCTCAGATCCGATCGCATCAACGTAAGTGACAGATCGCCCTTCTCACTTGAGACTAGGTGATTCTCGAGGAAAGCTTTTAGGACGCCCTTAGGGTGAACGCACACATTACGTTCCCTCTCACAATCTTATTCCACCGGGACATTTTATCCATGATATGGTTATCGTGGTCGGTCCCCGTTATTTTGTACTTGTATTTCGGTGTGTCGCGATTTCTTGCATTTTCGCTTTCTCGCGCGTTTACGTCTGTGTTATTGAAAAATGTTAAAGCTAAACTATATTGTATTGAGAACGCGCGTCGGACGGTCGATTGACACATCAGATGGACGAGATATCTCGTTCAAACGTCAAATATACGTCATCGGGCCGCGTGATAACTCCGTTCAAAGCGTCAATTGAAGTGCATCCAGTCGCGAGATAACTTGTTTATGAGCGCGAAAGGAGTTAGGTAACTCAGGGAGCGCTAACTTCTCAAGATAATAACAAAACAAACCTGGCGTAAAAGAATTGCACAAGAATGTCAACGAAATAAGGATAAAATTATGAAAAAAGGACGATCTGTATCTTGAAAACTCTTGCAGATGGGTGAGCCACTTTGTGATGCTACTAAAATAGTTGTATTAATATTTTATGTAATTATTAATAATTAATATATGTAGATAAGTGACATATGAAATTGATTTTTGGGTCACACATTTGATTAAATATAGAAATGATAACTGATGATGCCCCGAGAAATTGCTACGATAAGATCATCATGCATTATTAGAATAATATAATCGACAATGCAATCAGTTAATTGTCATTAATTATACATAATCTGCAATTATTTGACAGTTATAACTACAATACACGTGTACTACATTATGAATTACATCGGTCACAGTAATTAATCATAGTAACAATTGCAATTAGTTATAACCGCGATGTTGCCTTAGATCCGATTTTGCACTAACGTGTATCAACATTAACCTAATTTTGCTGTTCTGTCTGCGTAACTTGATAATCTAGGAGCTATTGAATAATCTAGGAGAATTGTTATCCGGCTTTAGTTAATTTCGACTATAGACGCAATCTCCTGGCTTTAGATCTCGCTCAATTCGCAAGACCAAAGCGAATTATGAAAACAGCGTTTTCACGTAGTACGACTCTCGAGAGAGAAAAAAAACTTTAATAACGTCGAAGTAAGAAACCAATCTCAACTGTTTGTTAACGCTATTTTCGGATGTATATAATCTCTTAAACTGAAAATTAGAGATAGCAAATATATTTTTAAAAATTATTACGACAGTATATAATCATTTTTTTTTAGGAACTCAAAATGATTTTATTCTTTTTAATCTGCTTACGATTTTAGCTTTATTTGTTTTACATTAAATTTATATTTATATTTAAAGAGTTAATAGACGTTAAAGGAACAGTCGTCATTTCGCTCTTCTCGGTTCACCTGCGTTCGGCAATATGACTTTAACGGGGATATTTGCTGCGATTGTAAACGACTTACGGCAAAAAGTAATTTACGGATTTTAGATTTTTATAGCCGAACATATCGCTAATATATATATATATATATATATATATATACCTCATTCCGAGTTTTAGACGCGGTCATCGGATTGGTTTTAGAGCTTCTTCTTTTTTCTACGCTGATACGTTTATAAAAACAGCAGACTTTGTTTTGGTCGCCCACACTTCGATAATTTGATCGAAGGAAGAACTCTTACCGTCGTCTCAGCGAATCTTCAAACTCGATAAAAAAATCACACTTATCGGAACAAAACTTTATGATGGTGTAAGGCGGAAATTCGTTTATTTATCAAATGATTTTATATTTTATATAATAAACCTTTTTCTTCTGAAACTTTTCACCGTTTGATCGTATACTTGACACGTTAATAAAATCAAAATTAATGGCGGGAGCTATGTATTTGCTCTCAATTTGAAATTATTAAATGATTAAATATTTTTTTTCAAACAGTTGAGAACGTTAAGAAATGTTCAAAGTTATAAAGAAAATTTAATTGGGGTACCTACCGAAAAATTTGAAATAATTTAAAAAATGATTTAGGTAAAATATTATTAGAAATAGTTCAAGTAACCTCGAAATATCACAGTATGAAATTTTTCTTTGTCTGCACTCTACGTAAAGTGAATAAATTCCGTTATATTTGTTAAATTGATTTACCTTCTATTTATTTTACTTAGTTTTAAATTTGTTTTGTCAATTTACATTTCGCTATTTAAATGAAAAAATCTACCGACATGGCATTAATGTCGCCAATTTCATCATATATTATAACGACTTTGGTATGGGATAGGAGAGATGTAGGAGAACGGGGAGATTAAGAATTTTCATCTAGCCACATTTCTCGAATGAATTCCTTCACATCGGTGAGATGAGTTGCACGTGGACTAGGGTTCCTTTCTCATTCTACAAGAATTTACGTTTCGATCCGCGCTAATGGATATTTGTGGAAATATGGACGAATATATATATATATATATATATATATATATATATATTTAAAGTTTATTGACTATTTATACCTCCCGCCTCACTAAATTTTAATTTCGTTTTTATTCGTTTATAATAGGGTTGCAAATATGATCGGCATTTGTTAATATTCGGATATCTCAACAGTTAAATTCGAATTATTTCATTACTCATGTTCGGATATTCGAACTAGCCGGATCTTATAAATAGATCTTGTAAGTAGAATTTAATAATAATTTAATAATAGAGTAAAATTTATTTGGATCCATGTATTTGTAATTCAGATCCGACCTCATGTCATTACAAGAAATAAATTACAGAAAATAAATTGCTATAAGTTAGAGAAAAAGAGAGAGAGAGAGAGAGAGAGCTAAAATTTATTCAGCTATTTCTGCTTTTTCTGCTAGCTTTGAAAGAATATTTCCCACAACGGGGAATATCGTTATATCTAAAAGAAGCTGAGGATGTAAACCAGTTGACATTTTTGTATTAAAATTTAAAAGTATATAATAATTGTTTTCTTATTTCTAAAGATTTTCAGCATATACTGTATTTCATTATATGACTATGAAGCATATATGAAATATATAAAACAATCTTTATTATACACACATGTAATAAATATATAAGTTTATATATAATTATATAATATTTAATGTTGAATCAAATATTTTAAATATTTATATATAATTTTGTTATATTATGTTTTGCAATCAGTTTTCCGTCTAAATTCTTGTTTGGATAGTTTGGACCCGAATTCACGAAGTCGAAAGACTCAGATTATCCGGATAATTTGAGTACTTAGATTTGAGTAATCGGATAATTCGGATATTATATTGTCCGAATATTTTAATCTTAATTTATGCCATCGCCCGCGCGTTTTTCTTTGCCAAACTTTAATTCGCAAAATTTCACTCGTTTGGTATGAATGTTATCGCTTTGAGATAATAGTGTGACTCTTTCGAATTTAATCTTTAATATCGGTGATAGATGCGCAACGGGATGTCTCGTGTATTCTCATTTTAACACGTAACTCCGTTTCGTATGTTTCGGAGTCACGCGATCGCTCAACCGATACGGGCAAACTGGTAATAAGCGAAGTGGCTGCGGGCTTTTATACATCAGGAACTATCGGACTCGCGTACATTGCGTGATATATAATCTAGAATATGGCAATCCTGGCAACATTGGCAGACCGGTGACGCGTCGCAAAAAAAGGCGTGGATTCCCGAAGGTTTCTCGATGGGCTCCTTTGGGACTTCCTGCGCGCTCGTCAGCAATCTCTGGAAAAACGAGATGAGACGGATAAGCGTTCCATCAACGTCCATCTTCGGCCGGAAGTTTACGGAAGTTACCGCTGGTCTGTCTCTCCGACTAGTTTCCGTTTCGCCGGATCTATTCCTCCGTGTATAAATGGCGTCCGCGCGGCCGCGGTCGGAGCCGATAATCGCTGGTTATCCCAAGGGCGTGATCAAAACCGTCGTATTTTATTTGGAAAGAATCGCGGCAGGCGACTGCAAATGTATTCGCTCGCATACATATCCACGTCCGATTGCGGGGACGGCTATACGGTACGTTTCGCGATTATATTGCGAGAAAACCCCTTATCGAGGTGGAGCGAGCGCGTCGTGAGAAAAGCTAGCTGGAATATTGTAATTGGCATATCGATAAAGCTTCTCGTTTGCTTGCAGATATTTGTTTTCCGCACGGCCATTAAGTCGATAAGAATGGTTTTGTGTCTTTCCGTCAAGCTTTCCATTAAATAAAGTTAGAAATCCAAAGTTCTCTTGGGGAAGAGGAATTGAGAAATTTCTCTCTGAATGAGAAGAAGGATGTATTGAAGTTTGTGGCGGAAATTTTGCTTTAATGTTGTTATAATTTTGTATTAAACTTTATTTGACAAATATGACAAATTTTCTTTATCAATCTAATAGATTTTGCGAATAACTTAAGAAAAGTGTTTATAGAAAATGAAAAAAGGAGTAACAAAATATAGAGAATTGTATATAATTTCACATACAGAGTGTAAAACTAAAAGTGTACACAGACTATTATTTCTAAAATAAAATAAAATAAAATAAAATAAAATAAAATAAAATAAAATAAAACAAAATAAAATAAAATAAAATAAAATATAAAATTTTTGTTTCCTGTCAACCGAACTGTCAACCACATTGTATGATGAAGTTACTTTTTTCTAGTTGGAATCGTTAAGGTCATCACAAAAATTTCATATTTTAATTTAAGAAATAATAGTCCCTAACACTTTTAGTTATACATCTTGTATAATTACCCTGTAATATAATGCACATGTAAAAACTGATATGGTACGTGAATCAATAAACAATGATCGTAAACTGCTCATTTCGTAATAGCGCTCTCTGATGTACAGCAGCATTTCGCGATATTATTTTGCGGTGCCAGGTGCCGGCTTCTAATCAGGGTTACGGCAAAACCTTCGAAGGACGTTCGAAATGTTGGTCACGTTTCACATTTCGCGTAACAATCGATCCATGCTTTCTCGAATCGTCGATTTTATCGCCTCGAAATGCAATACTACCCACCAACTTTTACAATCTCTACGGTCGAGTGCTTGACTCGCGTCAATTCGGTTAAAATGGCATTATCGTATTGTATAACAGAAAATCCCCGGTGTGTGTTGCTCGCATACAACGTGTTCTTTACGCAAACCTGAAGGTACGGCTCGAGTGAAACTTTCAGCTGTGAAACTTGCTCGCGCCGTAGTAACGTCGCTCTTATTTCAGGGGGGGAAAAACGTGCGCCGGGCTAAAAGCCCGACCGACGATGTCGGGTGAGTTACCTTCGAGACACGTGCGACGCGATAGAACGCGTTCCCCTACTTCTGATGTCTCATACGAAAACACTTTACGACGCACGCAACCGATAAAAAAATGATATTGCTTAATAGGTGATTAGTTGCGCAATATTTTGAGATGTTTCTGTCTCCTTATACAAGAATAACCTTTATAATAGGTTAAAAGTAGTGGCATATTTTGTTAGTTAGATCGCGGGGTTGATATTTTCTCAGTAAAGTTTGTCCGATCGCGACGTTTATTTTTAAAGCGAGATACTTTTTAAAGCATATCTGCGTTATGCTGTTCAAATTCACAAAACCCATTTCTTGTTTGAGCACATTACGTTGTTAACGTCTATTCGGCACTCCTGCGCCTGAGTGTACCCGCGGCACAACAATCGATAAGATCCGTTAATGATACGTAGACGCGTAGACATACGTAGATGCGTGTTCCATGTGCACGGTGGTGTACACGCGCGCACGAGCGCGAAGCGGAGGAGTACGTAACCGTTGGCGTCGATGTTCGCCGTGCTCTGTTTGCCGTAGAAAGTCACTCGCGCCCCGCGCACGCGAGAGAGCAATTGCTCATCACCGGGTTGTTTGCAACCCGTTCGGGCGAGGGAGTAGAGGGAGGGGGGGCTAGGCGAAGTCTCGAGACTCGTTGAGACGATCGAGATCGAAAACGCGACGGGGAGCTTAGGAGAAAACGTTAAAGGTTTTGCGGTAACAGGAGTTTTCTGAGAGCGGCGGTGAGAGAGTGTGCGGCGAGTGTGAGGTGGTTCAGTCGAAGGGGAACGAAGGGAGCTAAGAGGGATGGAAGCGGTGCTACGGGGTGGAAGTGGCGCTGTCAGTTCCGTAGTGGGGGTTCAGAGGGACGAAGGCGGAGGGAACGGTGACGGTTCGGTTTGAGGGGTTCGGGAGGGATTGTAGGGGGGTGGTTGAAACAGGGTGGGAGAGCGGCCGAGACGGAGAAGATCGGGCTAGGGATACCGACTGCTCCGGGGGTGAACGCGAAACCGAGAGGGTAGGGATGGCCACGGGGTAGGGATGGCGGTACGACTTTGGGGGATTGGAAGCAGCTGAGAGCAGTGCGAGTAGGTCACACCGTCGACCAGAGTGGCAGTCCGCGTTTTGGCGAACGGCACACGGTTGTCCCCACAGAAGGCAGCCCCCGAACCTCTTGTTGTCTTCGACCGGCTCTCATACCCCTTTTCTCATACCCTCAGATGCGCGATTATTTTCTTACGTGTGACAAAGCCCGGGCGGCCCTCTTGCCCGGCCGCTTACTCTTTTAAAACGGCCGCCCTCAAATTCGCGATCCTACCTCGAGAACGATTGAGATTGACGATCGAGATTGACGCCTTTTCTCAAGAGAGGATCGAATGATCCTCGAGTGGCTGGAGTGGATCTTATCAGTCCGAGACACTTGCCTGAGCCTCCAACGACGCCGTTCGGAGAGAGAGATCGTAGATCGATCCGGGGGAGACGGGCAAGATTTACATCTCCTTCATATTTTCGTTCTTTACCGTATCGAGGGTAGTCAGACAACGGGTAACCGAGTCCCCTCTTTCGATTAAAGATACGCGCGCGATAGCTGATAAGGCCGATGTCCCACGATACACAGAAGCAACGAAGAAAAATTAAGTGGTGAAAGAAGGGAAAAAACGAGGACGAGAAGGGGGAAAGAAAGAGCGATAGAGAATTCAATTTGCCTTCTCGCGGTGCATTGTGCGTCCCGTCAAGTTCCGTCAAGTTTCTTCGATTTCCCTCGTGCGTATGTGTGGCGAGAAGTTACCGCTGTACCTGAAGAGAGAGAGGAACTTCCGCGAGTGCGGTCGGGCGTGATGAAACTTGCCGCGTCCCGCATTTCGAGAGCTCGTCGAGGGGCACATAATGCTCGTATAATGTGATACAAGTTCCGTCGTTGCCTGCCGCGGACGATCCGATTGTTATCGTTGTTGTTGTTATTGTTGTTCCTGTTGTCGCGTCGCGTTCGCGTTCGCGCTGCGTTATCTCGCATTGGTTGTCGGACGCGCGCACGTATATCTCCCGCGTGTCTCGTATCTCGATCTTCCGAGTGCCGTGCGCTCAAGCTCGCGCACTTCCGGTACACCGTATACGGGACGGTTCGATACACGTGCCCACGTACACAGACGTTATACATATGTGTGCTTTTTTTTCTGCACGCGTATATTTTTGCACGCAAGCTATGCTCTGGCGTCACTTGCGTAATCTGGGACATTAAAGAGCGCCACGATTATTATATGATAATTTTAACGACCGCCATTCAATGAGACGTAACGAGCGAGCCAGCCAGCCACTTGGAAATTGGGTTAAATAGAATAACTGAACTCTCTCTCTTCTTCCAAACCATCGAGTCGAACTTCCGACCTGTACGACATAGCGCGCTTGTCGATGATGTTTCCTCTGGAAAGCTTTTTCTCTTATCTCGTTTAATATAAACACTCCAACGACCGGCGGAGCGCGACTAATAAAAACGAGAGGACCGCGAAAGGGTAGGTCGAGTAAAAGAAAGAGGAAAAAGAGGAGAGAATAGAGAAGTGAGCGCCCGGTCGGGAACGAAAAAGATAACAGTGCGAGCGGTGATAGATGTAACAGAAAAAGAATCGAACAAGAGGCTGCCGATCGAAAAACGATAAATCGAGATTATTTGTTCGCGAAGGCAGTCCCACTCGATAACGACGCACGTCGGGATCGATAGCGCGTGGCCGTCGAAGGCAGGAGAGGTGAATTACCTGCGTCAACGAGAACATCGAATCGATTCATCGAAGCGACCCAAGTTCGCATAACTGCACCTTCCGTCGTTGCACCGTAAAGTTTCTTCTTCCTCGTCGCGAGATACGAGGCGGAGAAAGAAAATTTGTACTTCGAGCGCGAGAGGAGTTCGAACAAAAGAGAGGGGACGGTGAGGGGACCGAAACATGAAACGAGATGTATCGACGAGCTGCCAACGAATCGGCAACGGGGACGTAGAGTGCGTCGCCATCGGGAGATAAAGCGAGCGCGAGGGTAAGAGCGACCGTTTCCGGCGTGGGAGACTCCCGGAAAATCGACGGGCAAGTCGATTGAATTCGTGGAAAACGCTCCGCGCCTCGAATATCCTAAATCCTCTTAGGTGACGAAGGACGAGGTAACGCGAAAATGGAAGTCGCGGCGTCGGCTATGTTGGACGGCCTGAAAAACAATCGTATCGGCAAGCTGGCGCTGTCGCGGTTCTTGTCGCAGAGTCTGTGAGTAAAAATTGTCTCAGCGAGACACGAAATCGGTAGGATAGCCGGGGGTGCCGACGATGACCGATGAGATTTATTGCACGCTGTTTGAACGATTGCATGCGAGCAAATTACTGTGCACGTGCCGATGCTGGATTCTCTCGTATGGCGGTTTTGATTCTCATCTCGGAGAAAGTGCTACAAATCACGAGTCTTGTAGGATAGGTCACGAGTAACAAAGGAATTTGTTCGAAGTAGAAATGCATTTTTCTTTAATCGGTTGCTCTACGAAGTAAGATTTACTATTTACTTCACGTTATTCTATGACACAGTGGAATAAAATCTTATTTGTTAACAGCAACGCGCAACTGTTATACCTACGCAAATTTGAAAATCAAATCTACTGGAGGTCTCCCGAAATGAATTCTGTTGTGACACTTTTTCCATTGATGCGGTCTAATAAACGTCATTATCGCTTCTCCTTTATAATCTGGCAATTAAAGGTTGGACCCAACTCCCAGTTCCTACCTTTCATCCGAGATGATCTCCCGAGATACAGAAGTTTGTTGAAAGTCATAAATAAATTGAATGGATATTAGTTCCGTCGAGATTTCGGTTACATTTTGCTCTATGTGTAATTATATAGGGCACACCACAAGCAAGATAGCTAAATGTCAATAGCGAGTTCTATAGTTAAAGTAATAAACAAGGCATAACATAATAAACGATGTAACTTCAGCCGGGCATTATTCAAGAGAAAGAGAGAAAGAGTTACAGTCGCGTAATTGCATAAATAAATGTCGGGTCAGATAAGTAAATATCCCGAAAATAATTACTAGATCAAAATTCCATTATGCGCGTATGAAATATTGTATATCAAGAGCGTGAATTTAATCAAAGATACGTTTAATATTCGTGCGGTATATATATTAAATGCACATGGTTTTCTATTTAACATTACAAAATGATAATGATATAATTAATACGCAAAACATGATAATATATGTTCGGTAATTAAGCGTGAAATTTAATTCCGTTGAAGTAATGTCGCACAATGTGCGTATACGTTGTAATGTATTTTTCATGTGTCCATTGGTCCTCGCAGCTCTAATAAATCCAACTTGTATAAAGCGTCGCATGTGGCTCGTGTGTTGCATACGCATTGTGCGTTACTTGTGCATATGTGTGTCAACGTAATATTTGTAGGGATATTGTGTGATTTTGCGATTGTCGACGCTTCGCGATCGTCTGCGATCAATGCAAGTGTGCGCTACGGTTTACGATAAACACGATTGTGCATTGTTATCCCAGATGAATGTTTACGTACACTCGTTTCTGAAGTGCTCTCTCGTCGCGCTTTTCCAAAATCGATAACTTTTTATCCGTTTATTCCGGGGGTTGTTTTCTTGGACTAGTTGGAAATTGTGTGACACAACTAAACTATAACTGAGATACATCTTGGCCTCCATAATCTTTTTCTTTCCCGAAATCCTCGGAAATATAATATAACATTCTATACTATGATAAAGAAAGTTTTTAGAATTTAAATATTATGTAAGTGTGATATGTTTGTAGGAATTTGTTAAAATTAATATTCTATTAAATTAAGATATTTCTAGATATTAAAACATGTAGGTTTTGTTTGACATAAAAATTGTTTCTTCATCATAGCTTTTAATCTGCTAGTTAAGAAATTCTCGTGATTCTTTCCTAGAATAACATTTTTTCTGTCAAATAAAGACATTATATTATATATTACATTTTTCTTTTATAGAGAAGTGAGAAAATTACATTTTAACGAAACAATAATTGATCGTGAAGGCGATTTAACAAAATAAACGACCAATATTTAAGAACATAAAGTATACTTAGCCATGGGGAAAGATTTACTCAACTCGATGAGATGTAATTAACTGGATTGGGAACGATCCAACGCGGAAAATGAAGTATATATTAGGAACGTCAAATTAATTTCTTTTTTTAGGAACAGTGATTATTATCAATATCCTGATTAATATCGATATGCGTTTCAAAGATTGTTTTTTACAAAAGATAAAATAACAATAACTCAAATTTAATTGGCTAATAAAATCTTGTCGTTATATATATGTGTAAAATTGATTTTACACCATATATTTATTTTAATACATTATTTAATATGCATTAATATTATTTTAGATTTTTTAAATAAAAGTACGGGAAATATTATATTACATTGACGGCGCATATTTTACTCGAACGAAGTGGTTAGAGTCCGGAATTAAAATTTTCTTAACCCGAAAACTCCGTCAAGTCATATAATCTGATCTTCCACTTCTGCATATCGCGTTACATCTATGAGAGAGGAGTAAATATAGTATAACGTTGCTATACTTCTGCTCGATGCCTTCCTGTAGCTCTCATCTTAGATTAAAGTACCTATTCCGTAACTTCTTTGCAGTGTACATTCGAGAAAAGTATGATGAATTACACGCCACGAATTTCCCACGTCATAACATGATCTCGTTTCTGCCACTTTCTTACGTTTGTTTGTTTCGTATCCCCAAGTACAAAATACCGAATCTACCTAATGGTGTTTTTCGTAAATATAATATAAAAGAAAGTAGAAATCGAGAAAATGGGATAAATTGATTATATCTGCATTAAGATAATGTTCGAATATAACGCAACGAGGATATTACTTGATCTCGACACAATTAAATCATCCAACAGTGATTTTAAATAATTAAGTTCTGGAAATATCCTGCCTGGATATTTCCATTACGATTCTGGAAATATTGTAACGCAATTTTACTAATATAAATGCTTTTGAAATACAATTGTGGAATGATTTTAGCATTTCTTGTTCATTATTTAAATGTTATGTTATGCAGCAATAATAATAAAAAATAAGTACTTTCTGTAATATTAATGTAGTATATAAATATTGATACGTACATCACGTGTATAATATTATGAAAATTCAATTTTATAATAAAATGATATAAATTATTTTAATGTATTTCAAACATTAAGAACATGACAGTTTTATTTTGCGAGACCACTAAAGACTTCCTGACAGTATATCCCACAATTAATTGCAAGACTGACATTTTGCGACATTTATGTATCTCCGATTCGAAAGCGCGGAACTTTATTTGAAAAATTATCGCACGAATGAAGCCAATTTACACTATTTCCGATTGGATATCTTCACGTACCGACCTTTTTACTGGAGGAAATTATTTCTACGTAACGAGCGTGCAGTTTCGATATATTTCACGGTAGATGAGATTGCGAAAAATCCAGTGTATTTCGCGGTAAACGAGACCAGTGATAAGTGAAGCTGTCTTCCGTTTTTTGTAAAAATAGCATGGCCGCGGGATATTTATAATCCGCTGGTCTTTAAGGAAACGAGCAAGAAAACTGCCTTGATATTTGACATCCGACACGAACGTTAAATTCGGGCGACGTGACGTTTGTTTGAACAGGAACATAAAAGTTCGTAATAGGAATCTTTAAATTGAATATATTAGCAATATTTTTATTTACAGACAATATTTTTGTAGCAGAATGCATGAATAACATTATATTATCTTGTACTAAATATTTATCTTGTATGTGTATTTGAGAGTTTCATATATGGTACATTTTGATAACATACAACAGATTCATATATGCGAAATTTCTGAGAAATTTCAAACTTTATAATATCAATAATAATTTTAGTGAGTAGTCGCCCCTGTAAGCTGAATTTTCAGTCATACGTTAATATATGTAAAGCGCATAAATAGGCTCTAAATGTAATATTCTTGATGTAATTTTAAAAAGATTTTAAATATCTATATATTAAAAAAATATCTATATTCTTATCGATTATAAATATTTTTGCGCTTTAATTAATAAATACTTTTTGGATCATTAAAATCAATTATGAGATGTTCATATATATATATAAGTTTATATGTATAAACTTATATTATAAATATAAATTAAATATTTTATTTTTATATATAATAATAAGCAGTCAAGTACTCTCGAGTATTATTATTTTTCGAAACTTTAAGTAGAATTCCTGGCGCGATATTATACGACGTACGTGATTTAGAACATTGGACATATTTGTATCAGGAATTCTGTACTATAACCGCGGCATACTTAATCAAGTGGTCTAATGGCACGTTCACATTGTGGCAAACTTTAAGACGGCTTCCCACACGTGGCATAAAGTTGAATTTCGCGAGCGAAGGGATAATAATGTTTGTGTCACCGTCATACCGTCGGCATACCGTCCATATCTTTGTCGCGGTTAAACGTATGGACAAATAAAACTACCGGGGTGCGTGCGTCGGCGCTTGCATTAGACGGAAGTGCACTCCGAGAGAATTTATCGCTCTTTTCGGGTGATAGAACAAACGAGCGGGCTGGTACGTTACGCTGTAGGTGAGTTATTGCAATTAAAGTACGTCGCGATATTCGAGATAGGAACGGGGGACACCCAGGTTCCCGTAAAATTGCCATTAACTTCTGGCGTATACTTTTTTCACGATCGATCTTCGCTTAATGTAACATTATTTTAGCGGATCCTAACGCGGCCGAACAGAAGACGAGGAATATTAGAAGATATGTTCTCCACATCGGATGTGAAGAACGAGGGGACCCGCGTTGTGATAGTGACGTTTTTTTAGAGATACCTTTTTAGGTAGCGGTTATTTTTCGCGACTTTTATCTTCAAAGTTGGGTGGGCTTATTCATGGCTCTTAATGTTAAAAACTGAAAAATTACGGAAGTTGAATGGAGAAGGATTTGAGCGTGTTTTTTGCGCTGAAAGACCTGATTGGAAACTCGAGAAGAGTGTCATCTTATCGTTTTTTTTTTTCGGTAACACGACTGCACTTTGAAAATATTTCGAGATTTATTGATTCGCAATCTTTTCTTTCTCTTCTGCTAAAAAGAGAGAATATTATATACGTTTGAATTATTTCACGACCCAGTTTTAATCTGTATAAAGGCTGTTTTATACCGAAGCGATATAGTTAGTAAAATCTGTAACAAAAGCTCGGAGTTGATTTATTTTTCCACGTATTTTGTACATCCCGCACTCTTGTAATGATGTATCGACGCGTACTATAATTACTCGGTCGTGCGAATCATTCAGTTTGCGTAATTAAAAGGAGCGTGAAATGTGTGCTCGTTTTTACCGAGTTGACAAACGATTGAACTTGGTGTCATATCATACATGTATGCATCTATTTGCATGTTTGCACTTCACGATGCATTAACGTCTACAGTAAACATCGTGGCCTTAATTACCACCTCGCGGGTAGGAATAACAAATGCGGGATCTTAAAAGGAAATTAAAATATGGATTAGCAGGGTAGTTGGCTGTAACCGTTGTATCGAATAACGGAAAAGTATTTATCATGAAATTTACACTGTAAATTACACTGAAATAGAAGCTTGATTGCTAAATCAGATGTTGAAACATGAACAGTAACCGTGCAAAGAACATCGTATATCTATTTCTCGTTTTAAACATCGTTTATGCATGTCTATTATTGTATAATAGATACGTATGTACATATACATGTATATTTTTTTCTTAACACATATATAATACTTGTTCTTATTTCAAAATAATAATTCTTTAACCATCGTGTAAAAATATTCTTCTTAATGTGTTAAAATATCTTCGTTTACAGGAATTTAAATATTTAAACTTTTAAAGGATTAAAAGGATTGTTCAATATTATTATTCTGCTCCAATATCCAATTATTACATTAACATTTTTACATAATGTGGGAAAGTCAGATATATCGTAGCCCATTCAAAGGCAACTTCAACGAATTAATGTGATTTTAATGTCATTTCCAAGTTACAAAACTGAATATAAAATTGACACAAGCGAGATACATACATATGCACGCGCAGATAGAAATGATCAATTTTTAAATAATATTTTAATAAGTGCAATATTCCACAGTTTTAGATTTTGCCTTTTAATTTGCACCAGTTTCAAAATAAAGACGAAGAATGTAAACGAGTAAGAATGTATGCATTTATACGCGCAATTAAAATTAGAACGAAAAGTTCGGGGATATCGATGTTTGGTCCAAGTGTGAAATGCAAGAATAATGGCAAATAATACCGAGCGAGTTTCTGCGAAAGAAGTTTCCCGAGGCGTTAGATCCATATATAACTTAACTCTCATTAGTAGCGATAGTAGTCCACATAGCTATTTCCATTAATAATTATATTAAGCGATACGTTTTCTTAATTATCGCTTGGGGTACCCAGCACAATCGCACGCAGAAAATCAGTAATTTTATCGCAGCTTTACCTACCGTGTGTATTGTGAAGATAGGACTTTGGCGTAGTGCCAGATTTTGCCCGCACGATGTTATCGCGCACGACGATGAATTACGCACGTTATGTAGGTGCAATCATCGAATTCGTTCCAGGAAAAAAAAAGAGGATGTTTAGAACTCAGAGAAACACCAGTTTGAATTAATGTTGATACATGTACTTCACAAATACGAAAGAATGTTATTTAAAAATTACGATGATTTATGTAGAACTGCAGAAATCAAATCATTGTTGAAACCGATCCGTGGCATTATTTTGGAACTGTTATTAGCTTATATACTCATTAATAATGTAGCTTAATGTCATAATATTCTAATATAATATTGTGCACAGTCGAGTGGAGGTAGATTGACGTACTATTATTATTGCTTTTAGCTTATTCAGTGAATCGGATAATTAAATCCGACAGACATGTATTCTCTGATCGCTCGTATATTAACTTATCAGCCCTTCAGTTGCAGTTGCTCGTTGAACCGCGGGTTTCCTTGCGCATGAGAGAAAACGATTCCGATTTCCTTCGCTGATACCTTTTAGGACTCGCTTCCGGCCGTTTTCTTCGGTCAGTTTCTCACATGCTGCGTGTGACTCGCTCTTTCGACGATTGAGTGGTAACTCGTGTTGCGCTTCCAACCGTGCTTGAACCTTCTGCACCAAGCGCACTTTCATCCGCTAATTGATTTATCGCCCGCTAACTGCCGGAGAATATTGATATTGATCGGTTCTATCGACATATATATCTGCCGTAACCTGGGCTAATTAATTTCCGATCACGATGAAAAATGTATTTCCGACGTACGACGTAGAATCTGAGAAGAGAGAACATCCGTGATGTGAGCCTGCATAGACACGTAATAATAGATAGTATTAAATTCAGTGCATGTCGATCTCTTTTTTTTTCGAAAAGTTATGTCAGACACGTATTAAATAGATTTTTGATAGGAGAGATTAATGGCACGATATTTCGCAAAATCGAATTACATGAACGTCAGGATAAAATCGATATCGGTTTTTTGCCGTTTCTGTTTAAACAGACCGTGTATATGCATCATATTATAAGATAAATCATTTCGAGCTACCACTCAATACCTATATTTGTGTTAATGCTTGATTATTGCGTAACCGAGTTTAATTAAAATGGAACTCAACCGTGCCGTTCAAATATAAAATATCTTTAATAATAATTGTATAATATAACAACGTAGGGCGTTCTATTTATCTTGCATTATCTTTCAACGGCAGATTTTATTTTGTTTATATATTAATGTGTAGTGATTTCTCCTATAATTAAACTAAATTATTACTTACCGCAGTTCTCCAATTTGTGGCATTATATATTCTTGTGACATGTCATTACACAAATCAGAATCTTATTAAAGTAAACGTTACCAGAATTGATTGAGAAATATAATTTTGGTATTCGCTTTTTGACGTTCAATTTGCGCAATTCGTTTTTTATTCGATCATAACTCGAAAATTATTCCCCGATATTTTAGCTAAAATCGAGTTGTCTAGAAAATCCGTTGAAAAATAATGCACAAAAAATGGAACACCTTGTACACGTAATACACGAATTTTCGTACGTGTAATTTATTGACACGCATGTCAATAAATTTACCTACTTCGTATGAAATAAGCTAATCGTAAAAGCTTGAAGTAAACATCAACTGCAAACATTAAAATATCTTTTACACAAAATGATTCTAGTAATTGAGTTATTTCTTTTCTAAAGTCAAGATAAAGAAATATTTGGTAGAATAAATGGAATTATATACTTTTTAGCGTAACCGATATTTCTCATTATTACGCGCATAAAAGTATTAGAGTAAGGAAGGTAATCGGAAGGTTAATATTTTGCTAGATATTGAATATATGTATATATACAATATATACAATGTTTAATAGTTATGTTTAATAGACAAGATTCGGATTTAAGAAGCAACGTAGATTTCTCTTTATCATTATTTTTTCATAAATTGTTAAGGACATTAGTGTATTCGCATTCTGAATAGTTCTGTGCGTTTTCGTCTTTAATTTCACGTCGCAATGTGTTATGCACTTGACCAACTATATAAAGTAGCATAAACAATGCTGCGTACGTATTACGCAGCTTAGATATTTGTATGAATTATATGGTAGACGATTTAAAAAATTCAGAAATGACTTCGACGCGGCAACCAGCGCACGAAAAGCTCGAATCAGAAATGTGTCATAAAAGTGCCTTACGCCACCTGCGAGTTCGCAATTGTTTTGGGTTATATGGTCACCACGCGTTGCCCGATAAATCGCTACAACCTCGGCTACAACGGTTATAAACTCCATGGAACTAGCCTACATCTCGTTGGTCACATTCACCGCCAACAGTGGCACCTATTCAAACAGCAATGCTTCTAATCTTGCAACATGCGGGTCGTTTATTGCGAACATTACGTACTTTCGCCATCCTTTATCAGAAGTAAACGACGATATTTCGCTTAAAATATTTCTCTGGAGGGTTTAATGCTCGAAGTACGTAATTTTTATAATTGTTCCATTATCTAAATGAAAAGTGAGGTTTTTTTCAATACAGAATGTTACTTTATGACTGAATATACATTTCTGGAGTATTTCGTTTATTGCAAATTGATTTCCTTGGTCGAGAATCATGAAATTTTAAATGAAGAGCGCTGCAACGTTTTATTTAACGTATTCGGATTATACGAATAAAATTGAAAATTCTGTGGCTAAAAATGAATAAATCTTTTACGCTTTACTCCAAACTATTTTGAACCACATCGTGTAATGGAGCTGGCGGTCGTGTGTAATTAAGCGACGAATACATTTAAAACGACCTAGTAAAGAGCAGAGTTTATTGCTCTAAATCGATTTAGAATATATTCTTTATGTAATCCTAATTTTAACTGAACAGAGTATTGATCCCTGTGGCGCGTCGCGCTTTTACGTTCTGTACCTTTTGGGATCTTAGCGAAATTTTGAGCTATTTGTTGTAGAATCGTGTCGCGATTCTGTACATCTTCAAAGAGGTTTCACTTGCATTACTGTCTGCAAAATTTAATTCCGCTTATTCTCGGGCGTGTTGTATAGTATAGGAAAGGGTTCAAACATTGTCGTGAGTATTATACGATTGTTTCTCGTTACAATTGATCCCGGCTATCTTATATATCCCTTTGTCACCGTTGTGTCGCGTGAGTTTCCATTGTTAGTTTATATCAAGTAATCGAACACTCCGATAGCGTCTCAGGTGTAAGAAGCACAAATTTCAAAGTTTCTCTGATCAATATCCGTCCGACGATATGGGTACGACGTAACAATACGAAATATTGACTATAATTTTCTGAGGCAGACGTCTATTGTTTCGTCGATATTTCTCTTCCTCTCTGCGCGCTTTATTCATTGTAAATCTTGTATTCGTCGCGGTTTTGGTGGAACGGAAACAGTATTTCTATATATACATATATATAAAGATATATTTGCAAACTCTGATCCAACTGGCATTCTAGACTCTGAATTATTTATCATGAAATTCCATAGTAATATTCCTCAGCATTCTATTCAGTAATGCAAACGTGACAACGAAGACTAGGGTTTCTCCTCGATTTTCGAGCGTTCTAAATCATTCTTTAGACGATTTTGAGAGGGTGTTTGTATCCATAAAATGTAGAAAATCGCCGTATATGTATACATTTATACATATAGCGATAGCGAAGTAGATTATTTACGTTCAGCGATACACAGAAAAAAAAGAAGTATTAAATCAAAACTTATATACTCAAATTAACGCGTTTAATGTCTCGTATATACGCAACAATATACAATCTTATAAGAATTTTAACTTTTTATTTCAATTTTTTTGCTCGAATTACGTAAAATGACTTTATTCAAGAAAGTTTTCTTCATTTAACGCAATATAATCTCATTTCAAGATTTCTATACGTTAAAATTAAAGATATACTTTCAAATCAAGAATATTCTTTTTTTTTCTGTGTATTATATTACACGAATATATTATTACACGCGCTCTTCAGATAATTGCGATTTTATCGGAGAGCTACGCACGCAGAAATTGTGTTACGTTTTGTACCGCGTTAATATTTAAGGAATAAAAAGAAGACGAGCGCGCCGGCCTCTTTCGATATACATCCCGCCGTTTTATACTCTGCCTACCCGACCGCAAAATGGCTCTAAATCTAATCCCACCGTTTTATACTCTGCCTGTCTACCAGCCGCAAAATGGCTTTAAATCTAAGTCGACCCGCGCTTGTCCGCGTTCAACGTCAAATGTGTGTTCTATTCATACGCATGAAATGATCCGCGAAATGCTGTATCGTTCGCTATGTAGCAAAATACGTAATAACGCGGTATAACGCGTAATAACGCGTTCGATACTTGAATGCAAAGTGCTCTAATGAAAGGAGGAAAAAGATATGGGAAGGGCGCAGTAATGAAATTACAAATTGTTGCGCGACCACCAGCATGCTTCTGGGTACATCGCGCTCATAACGCGCTTGGCGTTTAACATAAAAATTCGACCGATTTTACGGTTTTGAGTTAGAGTGTCGTACATATTTTCTCAGCCAGCATAAAAATACGTGCTCGGAGGCATTCGCGAATATCTTGCTTGTTGGTACGTGTAGTTATAGCTATCGCTCGACGAGTTCTTCTCCGCAAAATTACATTACCATATCATAAAAAAAGAAAAACAAAACTGACATCCCTACTCGAATAAGAGGAGCATTTCTATGCGGACCGTATTGCGCGGTGGCACAATCACGAATATAAAATGTACTATTGTAAGATTTATTTATTAAAATTTTTCGACGAGTTCTCAGTTGATCTTTTCAGTGAGAATTTGATTGTAAGATATTTGCTTTTGCGGCTCTAAATATAAATTTGTTAATCATTATTAGTTTTTTTCTCTACCTATATCTTTTGAAACATATAACATATATGTCCGAGGTAGTAAAATAAGTACAAAATGATACACGGTAATATAAATTTTTGATAGTTATTGTTTTAGATTTGATATTTGATTATATGTATAAAATATACATTTGAAATATTGAGTAAAAAAGAAGTTCTCGTAGTAGTATTTGAGAAAATGATGGAAAATATTTTATTTTTTATTTCGTTTATAACTCACAAGAATAATAATCGATACTTTGGTATGCATGCATGATGTGTCTGACGCGCGATTTTATAATATAAAAAATTTTGTGATTATAAACATTTAAAAATTGTGGTCAGATCGTTTGCGAGTTTAAATATTAATTTAATGTTTTTTATTCAGCAGTATTTTAAGATAACTTATAACCAATAAATTATATAGATATTTATGCTATTTCTTTAATTTTAAACCAGTGCAAATAATTTTGAAAGATTCAACTTTTGTCTTAAAGTTATTAAAATAATAGCGTATGTAGACTGCAGTAATTACGTTGAAGATCTGTGGAGTAAAAGACATTTATTAATAGGATAAAAACGCAAAATAGCTAAAAAGTTCAATTACTCGACGCAATTTTCTACGTTTTATTACGTCGTTTACGTCACACTGTACATATATCTAAGCATTTTACGTCAGTAATATGCGTTGAATTCAGACACATAATTATTTATCGTTTGTGCAATATGAAGTGAAATTTTTCTACGTGACAGTTTTAAGATTTTTTCCACTTACAAAATAAAGGAAAAAAGACTGATCAATATAATTTTATATATTATTACTTATATTTTAAATTATATCGTGTACATGTTGTACATTTCTTTATTTGTTTACAAAATATCGAGAATTTATTAAACGTGAAATCGATAACTTTGCTATAAAAATCTGCGATTTTTAAAATTTCTATTTATCTTTCTAACTAAAAGTCACGAGACTGAATTAGTTTGAAACTTGCATATTGCGAGTAAAGAAAAAATATATTCTCGACTATCTGTCTTTATGTGTATTTTTTATTAGAGAGAAAGAGAGAGAGAGAGAGAGAGAGAGATTCTGAGAATAAATTTATAATTAAATTTATACGGAGTAAACAATTCCGCGACGGCATGTCGAAGTGACTAACCACCGATAAGACACGAACGCATGCTCTCGCGTGACGCGATTAATTCTGCTTTATGGCCGACTACTTCTTATTGACTTGAAGGGATCCATGGTTCCGCATAATCCTTTGCTTCCGCGTAATCGGTCAACGCAGCCGTTTAAAAATAAACGTCACCTTTATACAACATGCATTATCGCCTCAGCTGTAGAGGCGATAAATTATTCGCCGATAAAGAGTTTTACGTAATGTTCCTCCGCCCTTATTCCCTTCTTTTTTTTTATCGTGTTTAGAAGATAATGCAGTCGAGATAAATCTCCGCGCACCACCGTTTCTCATTCCCGCCGTGGTCTGGCTGTAAAATCGCGGTACCCACCTTGAAGAGACCCATGTGATAAAGTTCACGTGTCGCGTCTAGAAACACGCAGATGCTCGGGATCCCGAGTAAATATAGCGTTTCTCTTGGCGGGAAAAAACAGGACGATGGAAATAAATTGTTTCTCCCTATTTTTTTTTTTACGTCTTTGTCCTTTCTCGTACCCCGTCCTGATTAGCAGCGCGACAGGAGGGCAAGAGAGAAGCGCATTCGATTGATACGACAGCGTCGACGTAGCGATTTACCGACGATGTTGCGATTTGCGATAAGCCTTGTGAATGACAAGGGGCACACGTGTATATGAAGATAGATGTTTGCGAGTTTTATCTTTTTTCAGAATCCCGTTTATACGTGGGAAAGAAAACTGACGCGATCAATACCGCGTTACAATTACTATACGTGCAAATATTGAAAATTCCTTTCTCTTATATCTACACACATGTGCGACATATACACAGTCGTACATTGGATGGAGAAGCTGTCGTTTCTTTCAACAAACAACATTTATTTAAGTATCTATTTTTACAGCTATTATTACTATGAGGACAGTAGCTATTTTTAATGGCTTCAGTTGAAAGTACCGAGCTTAGCTTCGAGCAGGGTACATATTGTGAAACTTTTCGGAATGGTTTCCGATCGGATTTATTCCGTTTTCGATCTCGTAATGTGTGATATTTTCGTTCATTCGTGATCCATTTCCATTATGCTAAGTATGCTTCTATTACGGATGCAGGGTCGATCATTAACAATCAGAAACGGGACGAAGGGCTGCTCTTGGTAAAGGATCCGGGCCGATATCAAGAGGGAAAATATACATTCTCCTGGCGAGACGGAACCAACAGATGTAGCCCTCGTTTCCCTTTCGTTCTCTCTTTCTCTCTCTTTCTACCCATTCTCTGTTGTTCGATAAATTTTATAAAGCAAAACTTTGCCATGCAATTTCAAAGAAGATCTACCAATAATTTTAAACCTTAATCCTCTTATCAGAGAATAGCAGGGAAATTTATATTCTAAGTTAAAATTATATTTTTAGGCCGATAAATTACGAGGAAATTGAGATTAGAATTATGAAACACAATGATAATTGCAAAGTAATGACGAAATTATATATTCATAACTGTATTCGATGTCCTACTTTTCTAGATGAAACTTTTCACATAAAATAAAATTTTTCATAATTATGCACGAAGATTCGGTACGCGCGGACATATTAAAATCATGCGTGCTGCATGCGAATGTATATACAATTTTATATAATATATCTCTATAATATTTTACGGGTTTATAATTTATAACCAGAGGACGTCACTACACCATTGCTGATAATATGTATCTCTTACTCTCATTATTAATTGGAGCTGCAGTTTGCGGCTGTAAACTATTATTCAACCGTTTATTTTGAGAGCGGTATGTACGCAATTTCGAAATGCTATGAATTTCAATCGTCAGAATGCTGAATATTCACTGATTGATTTTATCAAGAGTTTTGAAATATTTTTTTCTCAAATAAACAATTCCATTATCGCAAAAGATCGAAATCACAAATTGCCGAATCGTAGACATTCTAACATTAATTGCACTAAAAATGTGAAATATTAACATTTTACTTGTAGACGTTGGCATTTAAATATTTTTGACATAAATACTACTGTATTTGTTTCAGTACAATGTAGCGTAACTGTTAATAATTATTTTAGTTTGTTCGAAATTTTTTTTCGAAGTAAAAGACATAAACATTTCGGATTTGATACGCGAAGTTCGACAGTATATGGATTCGCGTAGGAGGTACGTTTTCTTCGCATTATTCTTTTCGTTTCTGTTTGTCCGACACGAGTTTCACTCCCTTTCGCCAAGAAATTACGCATGGTTTGTTACCAAGTTATGGCATTCCGAAGAATTGGTTCGACCGTTGCACATAAGTCAAAAGCTTCCTATCTAGGACCCAGTTATGTCCGATTCTACAGCGAACAAGTTTGGAGCATGTAGGTTTCCATTGAACGAACGTTTTTGTCATCGTAACTCGGTGCTCTCGACGAAACTGTATTGCTTCTACGAACATGTACGGGATGTCCTAGACCTACTGGTCCATCTTCGTCTGTAGATCTTTCGACCCATTTAACGCGGACTCGAGATTTCCTCGCGTAAACTTGAATTTATGTCTTTTATTTAAGAAAAGTTTTGGAAACACTAAAACAATTGTCAGTCACGTCGCAGCGTAGTAAAATTTGCATTTATATGAAAATCTTGAGAGACCAACGACACTTAAGGAATCTGACAACGGAAATGAAATAATTTCTGAAAATTATGTATAATTGAATATTTATATTGTTATGTAATTATATATATACAGTGAGAATCAACGATACTTTTTGCCCTCTTTAACTTTTTACCCTCTTTTTTTGTAACCGACTGATTTGTGCGAAATATACCAAAACACATCAACTTTGTTGTTAAGAAAATTGTGTAATTATGATAAATTCAACCACGTTGCTTTAATCCCTTGATTAGGGTGGCTACGTTAATGTCTTCAATAGCATTAGGAGTCAATTGATACCTGAACATCGTTTTTAAAGAGGTTTTTAAATTCTATTTATAATTCTATTTTTTATTCAATTTAGGCAAGTGTTTCTCAAGAAATCGCATTTGGAAGTTTTAGTTGTCAAAACTTAAATTCATTGTTTAGGCTAAAAAAGGATCTCGACGTAGAATCCGTTGAAGAAACAAAATGAGACATCGAGCTCAGCTTACAAGCTTGTTAATGTGGCGCACAGTCATGGAACATCGCGTGTGTTGTCTGTGAAAACTTGTTGTTCGATAATGATTGATCTCGGACGGATTCGCCGCAGGCAATATAATTAGTTTAAATATTGCCTTAAGCGGGAAACACAGACTTTTGCATAACGCATAATGTATAAGCATAAGAAAATTGATTGGTCTATTTCCTTATGCATATGTATATATGGACCAATCAATTTTCTTATGCTTACGCATTATGCGTTGTGCAGAAGTGCGTGCTCCCCGCTTTACATACATACAAAGGACGGACACGAGCGACGTTGTGCATCCTCAGGGATTTAATTAAGCAAAGAGCGCTCGTTATGCTCGCGGTTTCAAAAATCATACTGCTGGTTATTCTCCGGATGATTAGTAATGCAATTTGAATTAGCGGACAGCATTGTTTGTTATCACGCATAGGTTGCCTCTCAGGTACAAATAATTCTCTAATTAACGACAACGTCCGTTAGAAATACCTCCCTACTATTGTTTTTAATTCATATACGAATACTGAGAAGCAACAGAGTGGATACGAAGAAAAAACTGATTATTATGTTAAATACCGACACCTGCGAGAGAAAGACTCGCTCTGTCGACATAGGACCAATTAAGAGAACAGCGTTGAGTATATAATTGAAGAAAAAAATGGCAATTCGAGAATTGGAATAGTTCAGAAAATAAACCCTGAAGAATTGATATATTATTTGCTGCAAAATTTATTATTATTGCTATTACTGTTATATTGTTGTTACTATAAAATGTGGAGCTTAGTTTAGTATGGCGTACAACCATGGACGCTCGTCTGTCGGTAAATTAGAATGGTTCTTGCGCACCACATATAGTCGGTAAACCCCACTGAAATAGAGCTGCCATCGTCCGTCATAACCGATAATGTTCCTCAAGCAACGTTCCAGCAACTCTTGTGATATGATCGAGAATACGAACAGGTTACAGGTGATAACATCAATTTGAACCGATGTCGCGACGCGTTTTTAGAGCAACAAGTGATCGAACAAATAATAGTATTCGTGATAGAGAAGCAACCGATAATATTGCGAAACTCTTTTTCGCGGAATCTTTTATATGTTTAGGTCAATAACGAGTTTCTCGTTTACGAATATGGAGTATACACTATTACCATTTTTTATGTATAATGTCATTATATAGCAATAAAAGTAACGAATGACGAGTAATAATTGATAATACATGATAACGATAATAATAATAATACCAATAATAATAATAATAATAATAGAATGATTAAATTATAAATTATATATGCATGTACGTGGCTACGTGCGAATCGATTGCAAGATAAATATGTCGCTAGAAGTAAAATAATTAGACTTGTTTGTTAGCGCCCGGAAGTGTAATTAATACATTGAAATTACTATAAATGAACCGATATATTGCTTTCTGGCGCGAGCAGAGCGCTACTTAATTAGCTAAAATTAATGTAGATAAATTAAAAAAATTTTAATTAAACATAGTTACGAAACATATATAACTAATTCTAACACTCAGTTTCTTAGCATGCTGTATAGTTGTTTTATAAATTATAAATAAAAAGAATTTTTAACATTCTTTAACATTCAAATAATCATTGAATTAAAATCTTACTTTAACATCAAAGGATATCGCATCTTTTAAATGTTGCTTAGAAATAATTTACCAGATTTTTCCAATTATGATAAACTGAAAATAAATTTTCTGATATAAAATATATCAGAATAAAAAGTTTCAAAGTGACAATAGATTCCATAATTCGCATTAAGTCTTTATTACCAGATCCGAGCTTTAGACCCATTCCTTCATTACTATAATAATATTGCGCTTAATACAGCTGTCATAAGTGCGCTGAAATTCGCTTATTCAGCATTACAGCACAAGATATTTATCTACAGAACGCTGACGTTTTATTTACGTCGAAAAGTTGTTGCTCAGCAGCTGCGTTAAAATAAATGTATATAAGTCCGAAGATAAATATGAAGATATCGTGTGGAGATCGAATATGTCGCTCTGCTAAACGTGACCCAAATATCTCGTGGAAATAGCCGCAGAAATCTACGCAGCATCCAAAATTAAAAACTAAAACTGGAGTTCCGCCGTTTTCTCATTTCACGGTCGGCGTCCAGACCTTCCTATACCCTGCTCTCACGGCGAAGGGGGACTGTCCAATACCCAGCGACTTTCGTCGCATCGATTGTCCGCGGAATAATGGACGACCTTGAGTAGCGGGGAATTCGTGTGCGGGATGTAACCAAATGTTGAAAGGCGCGGCAGGATGAACGATACCGTTCTTCCGCGAGACGGGAATGCCGTCTCAGCGACGTCATCAGCGTGATGACAACATGTGTCCTGTCAAGTTATGTACAAGTTCGATCATTTTAATGGCCTGTCGTTATAACTTTCGCGATTCGTAGGTAAGTGGATTCCACTTGACACGAGCATTAATTTGCAAGAAGTAAAGAACGCTTAAGAATTTTTCGAAAAGCGCAGAATTAAAAGGCGCAAGACGTACAAGATTTTGTATGCAGCTTGTTAGATCGAATATTACTGTACTTTCTGTACTTTCTGTACTTCTAAAGTCCTTTAGACCCACCTATAACTTTTACGTTGGAATTCAAGATAGAATTTAGTTTATAATTTTGTACGCTGTTTTTTATGTGTATAATATTTTTTCTGATATATATTTTATACATTTTATGCATTCTGATTTTTTTAAATGTTTCTCACATAGCATACAGCAAATAAAATTACTTAGCATATAAAATTCATACATAGAATATTGTCATGAAAAGCTTTACATTAAATTTTAGATTTTGGACGTACCCAAATGATAACCGTAACAGGCAACAGTAACCAATAAAAAAATCGAAATTAATTTTAAATTATTTTGAAGTTTTCATCATTATTATGTGTTAAATGATATAATTGAAATGCCATCCAGAGAATATTTTGTATGCCGTGTACATCTCCTGAACGTGCTCTTTGAAAATAAAAGAAGTCTTATAGTGCACATTTAAATCAAATATATTAGTTGAAATACAGTGTCGGAAATGTGTTCCATTGTGAATTAGCGAATCAGCTATTTGACGTGTGAAAAGCGAACAATGGTGCGTATTCTCGTCGTACATTTGGAACGACAAGGGTAGCCGTCTGCTTCTCAATTTTATCTACCGAAAGGGAGGGAGCTCACTCACTCGCTCACTCATTCACTCAACGAATATGTGTAATGTCAGTCAGACAGCCACGTTTAGAATTAGAAACGTTTCAACCGCTAGATGCATTATATGTTGACTTTAAACATTCCTCTCGGCCAAGAGAGATTCGCATGTAAACTGTATTATAATCTTTCCGCATAAAAGCGCAGTCATGCTGTAATTAATAATCCTAAAGCAAACAGCGATGACGTTACCATGTATAAATTATTCTCATCTTCGTTTATCTGTTTAAAATACATGCATGTACACGGTTTAAAGAGTAAATCCCGCTCGCCTACGAGCGTAGAAAGTTCAACTGTGAATTTTTTTTCTCAAAGTTCAACAATCGACATTTTCGCGATCGACATTTTCCTCTCTCTTCTCCACGCCACATAATGATGCGCCGCTTGCGGCTTCTGATACCTCGCTACCTCAAATTTCAGTATGACAAATGAGGACGGCTTCCAAGTAACTCCTTGTCTCTGATCTTGATCCGTTGCAAATAAGAGACAGGTGATCCGACAGGTAAACGGGGGGGGGGGAGAACGATGACAAATCATATCGCGTTATGTTATGAAAACCTTTCTAATCCGCGCACTACATTTTCTCAAGATCGTACATTTTGTATTTTCTGCGTTTCGTATTTTCTACGTTTTACTTAAAAAGCTCGCTTTTTTTCGAATACGCGATTCTGCGGTCTGGTTCCACGGAATGTTTGGTGGACGTTCGTACAATATAATAACCGTTTTAATTTTTGGACTTTACGGAGAAAGATTGCATTGACCTGACGCGAGTTGTTTGCGTATGAATTTTATGAAAATACGGAGCGTGATGACAGTTACAAAAATGAAAAAAGAAAATAAATGAAAGTACGTATTTTAATAGAGATGTTCGGGTGTATTTTATATAGCTGTCGATATAAAAATTACATGGCTTCGAATGAATATCGTATATCTGGAAAATTTAATGTTTTTTTTGAAAACACACATCAAGAACAGCTATTTTTCCAATTAGCTTGTATTATGTTTTTCGTATTGTTTGTTATAATTGAAAGTTAATACTTGAAAATATTTTCTTTAATGTGCATTAACCGATTTTGGACAATCTATATATTCTGAATACAGAATAGAATCCTGTTTATATTTTTACGTACTGCGTAACACGAAAAACATCTGCAAAATCAAAAATTCAACACACATTCAATATTAAAATATATTAAAATATGTACATATATCAAAATACATGGCAATAAAATTATAAATAGGATTCTGTGCTCAAATCTGACGTGAATTATGGAACGTTTAAAGTGAATTTCATATAGTGCCTTTGGCATATAAGCCACGTTGGATTGCAATACACTGCATTGGTGAATCGCGCAGGCATAAGGATGATTCTTCGGGATGTCGATCAAATTTTCGGTCGTTCCACCTTATCTCCAGAATATTCCATGCCTTGAAGCTTTTATGATATTTTCATAATAATAGGTTGCTTTTCTGAATATAAACGGACTTGACGGGGAATACGATGTAATTTAAGATGCTTAGGATCCATATTTTAGAATTATAACGAGACTCATGCATTATTGTTACATTATTGTTACATATTACTGTATATTATTATGTATATACATATATGCAATGAGATAACTTGAAGAATACACGTGTACAGCTTATGTAAATTTGATTTTATCCGCTAGCTTGAAGAATACACGTGTGCAGCTATGTAAATCTGATTTTATCTATGCCTTTACTTGAAGATAACTTTGCTCAAGTATAATAGTTTTAATTGAAGAAGATTTATAATTACGAATAGTATTCTACTTTAGAAATACTTCAATATCTTATATTTAGATAAAGGCAACTTTGTTTGAATACATAATAGCTTCTATTTTTTAAAAATTATAATTCTAAATAATATTCTTCTCTGAAAATACTCCAACATGTTTTCATTTTTAGCTAAAGATAACTTAAATACAATAGTTTCTAGGGTTATAATTGTAAATAATATTTTACTGTTGAACTATTTCAATATTTTTTTATCTTTAACTAAAGATACTTTAAGTAAAGCAATTTCTATTAAAAAAGATTATAATTATAAATAATACACTAGGTATTTTGGAAATATTTCAATATTTTAGATGAAGATTATAACTAATTGCTTAAGTATATAATAATTTTATTTACAAACATGACTACAATACTATTCTCCATTATTCTATATTTGGAACTTTTGGTAGTACTTGAACATTTTTCTCATTCAAAATTTGAAAATTTCTCGATTTCTATAATAATTTTATTATCTTCGGAACCAATTCGCTCAGAAACTGAAGTATTTTGAGACAGAGCACATAATAATTCTTTGTCTAAAAAAAAAGCGTCAGACGTTACAACAACTTTAGGGTTGTGTTTTATTTGAGGGACTACGGGAGGTCACTCTCTAAAACAAAAGTTTTACGATTCGTGAAATCACTCTTACGTTCAAGCATTAACCTTCCATCCTTTGTAGACCCTCGGGGTCGTCCTCTCGTCTCAATCATCGCGGCTCCCTTTGACTATGGTCGAGATTTCTTTCGCGAGCAGCAAGGTGGCGCCAACGTATCGAAAGCTCCAGCCCCGAGGATCGACGCGTTGCAACCCCAGCTTAGGGGGTGGAAGAGGGTCCCGGCGCACGAGGAGGAAAGCCTCAGTCAGTGATGCGACTCCGTTACGGTCAGGCCGAAGCGACCTCACTCGCGCGCCGCCCGCGCCGCCGTCGTACGCTCGCCAGGCGCAACAGGACGCGCGCTCGTCTGACACGAGCCGGGCACGTTCTACTGTGATATGCGTGGCGTGTCCCGCCGCCGCGCCGGGCCCTGCCTCCGTTACGGCCGTTACGCCGGATCGTGGAGCAATCGCGCGCAAGTACGACGCTCGCGGGCCGTGCCAACGGTCAGCCCGACGGTAATCGGTGCGACGCCGCGATGCGACGCTGTGAAAACACCATGCCCGTGAGGAACGCAATCGGTGATAAGGTACAACGGGGGTCCCTCGCGGATCCACCTCGCTCTCTCCCGCGGGAGGGGGCTCTGTGATCTACCTGCGACGCGTCGCTCTCGACGAATTAATCGCCGAAGGGCCGATTTTTGGCGATCGGCGCGCGTACGACTCGTATGGGGCGATCGGCCGACATGCTTGTTAATACTCTCGCATCGAAATTAAACACACAATGATAATCATTCTGAAATAGATAAAAACAAACGATGTTCGTCTGATGTTCAAAACTTGTCTGATGATCGAAGGAAATGTATTTTGTTTCCCGATATTAATGAAAATATATCGAAATCGTGAAGATATGTATTTTTCGTGAGGCAAAACGTCTTGGAAGTGTTCTTGACGGGGGTGCTCTTAACTGGAGTACGACGCGAAGGTAGAAAATGGGGGTTCGCTCGCGTCGCGTCGCGTCTCGTGCCCGAGCTGGCGCGGACATCTTTATGGCCCGCGAATTACGAGGTGGGAGGAGAAACGTATGCAAATTCGGGGTGGCAGGTATATGATCGGTGATACGGCGAGAAAGGGAGGCAGGAAGAGAAAAAGAGAGAGAGAAGGTGCTGGTTATTACAAACAACGTGTTATTTTCTCTCAGGTCGACGTCGCAAGTATTTTCCGCTGTGGTCACAAAGGTCACGCACGAGAGAGTACGTGGAACGAGAGGCGCGGCGCGATTTCCCGTTGCTTTTTTTACCCTTTTTCTCTCTCTCTCTCTCTCTCTCTCTCTCTTTTTCTTTCTCGCGTGGTCAGATAGACTGCCGATAGTAACAGGTGGGTCAGGGGTGTTTCGCCGGTGAGAGAGTCTCACTACGCCGACGCTGGGCACGCGAGCCCGTCGTCGTCGTCGTCCTCGTCATCGCGCGAAGGATTTTCCCACCGCCAGCCACCTCTACACGCCTAGATGTCTTCCTGCCACACGCCACGTAAATGGCGGCCGACGTAAAACGCGCCCTTGCCGAGCCACACGCTCGGGGTCCCTCGGGCACCCCCTCGATTTCCGCGAGCGTTAACGCACCTTCATTCGACTAGCTAATGAGAGCCTCGACGTGTAAGTCCGCGGCAGGTGGAACTAACGAGAGCGGCTCCGATAAGCAAGCGGTGAGAAATCTGGCGGCGAAACGGGGCGCGTATATTCGCCCCTTAATTGTTGCGTTATTACCCTAAGACGCGGAGCGGCGACGACTCTTGTGGGGAGGGCCGACATTTTATGATTAATTGAATGATTAATTGAGGCCGCCGCCAATGTTATTCTGATCAAAACACCTCTGGATCTTGCCGTAATATCTATTTATTTAATATAATTTGCTAAAAGTTACTTTGCGGCAAGTAACAAATTTTACGTCTCAACACATTGAGAGACGGTAGATTAATTTTCAAATATGTGTGTAAAAAAAATTTTTTTTTTTTTAAGAATGAATGTAATTTAAAAGTTTTTAAAATTGAAGTACATTTTACAATACGAAATTTATCAATTGAGATATGAATTACATTAGATATTATCGCAAGAATGCAATTAAAATAAAAGAAGGTATGAAGATGTAATAATATTTAGATATTCAAAAAAGAGTATAAGTATGCTAAACTCTACAAAGTTGTCGCAATATATAATTTTTACTGTAACATATTGAAATATTTTACTATTAAATTTTAAATAACGATTCACATAAAGCCAATAATTGGCGTAAATGTAACAAACACGCATTTATGACAAGTCGGTCGCATATAACGAACTTCGCAAAACAGTTCTGCGTGCTATTCATCAGTATTACTTTTTGTGCAACATTTGCGGTAACGGGATGATTAAAGTTTTAGTTCATTAACGAGTTACGGCTAACTTTCGCAGCTTTCGTGTAAAGAAGTAAGGTCTCTTTTACGTCTCTTTCGCGTAGTCGCGTGCATAATTAATCAATCGCCTGCATCCATTGCAGATCGGTCACTCAATTGGCGTGAACTTTCCTACTCGAAAGTAGTAATCGCGGCGGAGGGCAACGCCAGAGTTCGACGCCTACGCTGTAGACCGAGATAATTAACCCGGTTGGATGTACTGAGAGAAAGCTGCAACGAATAAATGTACAGACTATGCTTAATTTAATCCAAAGTTCATAAACATCATTAAGCGTTACACAAATGTTGATATACGAAATCACTTGGAAAAAGAGATAGAAGCTTACACTTCCGACGGGTCCTTTCGTTAAATCAAGTCGATTACGAAACGAGAGTGGCACTATTTTATATAGATTCAATCAATACTTAACTTTTAAAAAATTTCTTTATAATAATTTTTTCTTGAGTAGCTCATTAGTGAAGGTTCGGAATTTGTCGTTTTCCACAACCGAATGGAGAAAGCAGAGAGATCTAAGACGTTAATTTATGTATGAGAAGCGTCTACATCTAAGGGATTAAGTCGCGTATCGTAGAGAAAACTGCGGCGATGCTTATTTCGTGTTGTATAACGGAGTATTCCCGTGCTTTATCTTATCTTACGAAAGCAGTAAGTCTTACTTTGCGTTGCTGAAGTACAGAAAGGCCGGAGTAGTTTGGAGTGCCTCGTTTGAAATTCCATTTTCTCATTCGAATAAAGCTGCGAAGCGCAACACGCGCGCGCTCGCGCAAGTCGCGCTTCGTTCGTCGTTTCGCTTTAGAGGAACTTTTAAAACATTAAACTTTTCCCGTTGACGTCTAATGATATTGGTAACGACAATAACTGTCGCTAATACGTTGCACGGTATTGGGCGCGAGTAAGAGCACTTTCTCGATAACGATGTTGAATTTTTTAGCAACTGATAATTACGTCGAAAAAACACCCGCCACGTGTGGTAAAATGTGCAGTTCTCCCTCCGTGCTTTTCTTGCTAAAATTTCATTACAGAGACAATAGCATCGCTCCGCGCTGTTCGCGATACGAGATGTCTCTTTTTTAAAAACCTTTATTACGAATAATATCGCAAAATTTTTCAAAGGCCGTTCGAATATGTGCGTTGTAATTCAAAATTGGAAGAATAGAAGATAGAAATTATTAACGAGATTAATCGTGTGATGTGGGCTTGAAAAGAATTTTATTCATAGCGTATAGCGACTTTTAGATTCGCGCGAGCAAGTTTTTTTTCCTTTCCTGCGTAAAATTTATGGCTATTGCTTCAAGCATCTATGAGAGATGCGAGTGCGTGAGATATAAAATTGGATAATAATTATTGTCGTAAAGCTGACCGAGTATATATAAAATGGACCTTGTAATACTATGAAGTAGAGATTCCAGGCGCGTTTGTTTGAAAAATTTAGTACTCGAGACGATCAAGGTTCTCCTTAATCAAAAGTATAACGCGGTATTTCATCTCCTAATCGGATAGAAACGCATCAGGCGTTTATCGCTGCTTATAGTAGATCCTTCGCAAAGAGCACTCGACAAGAAAGTACGCAGTCAAATCCGCGATGCGGATTTGCATAAGCATTTAAAAAGCTCCTGCAGATGCTGGTTCTCTAGTTCATCCTTCTTCTTCTCCTTTCAATTATTTTCTTTTATGGCAGTATATAGTTTGCGACTAGAAATACCGTAACGCTAAATTTACGGAAATCAATCGATGAAAATAATCCACCTTTTCTCACTTTAAGCAGAAGTTTTGTGTTATTGACACTTAAAGCTACATCAATAATAAGTTGTGATTAAATTGTCGTCTCCTAGTGACTTTGATGTATAACGGCGCCTTTCACAAACATACGATTGCTTAACCACAGCTATGTCGATTCATTTTACACATAGTTGCACTTTCTCGGTTGTGAACCGTTTGTGATTTGCCAAATTGGAAATTCTTGCAATTGAAAAGCTACTGAAAGGGATACGGAATTTAGAACGTATATTCATGAGTTAACTTTTGACTGAACTTTCTTACGAATTTTCTCACGAATTTCGTGGCATTTTCATCTGCGATGCTTTTGAAGGAAATATACGGGATGGCAATCGAGAAGTTGCTGAAACTAATAAATATACTAGGGTAAACTCGGGTAAGATGGCCATACAGGAACGATGGCCAACCTATGTTCTTTCAATGTAGCTCGCCATGAAGAAACATCGAATGAACATGGGTTGGCCATCTTTCCTGTATGGCCATCTTACCCGAGTTTACCTTATATTATTATTTTGCAATGAATGAAATAACACTATAGAAAAAACTTATCATTTTTATTAGCATATAGTGTAAAAAATATGTACAATGGTGTGTTTCTTATGTACTGTCCAATATTTTATGTAGGAGTGAATTTTTTGAGAATATTTTATGAATAAAAGTTGATATATTATTTCACAGATACAAGATGTGAAAAATTTTATAAAGTTATCGTTAATAACTTATTTTTCTTAATAGCTCCTCAATAAAAAAAAGGTTTCTTTTTCAAACTCGGGATAGTAACCCATATAGGGTTTTACAGTCGGCCCAAACGTTTTATGCATATTTATGCATATAATATATATATGTGTGCGCGCGCGTGTGTGTGTGTGTTTGTGTGTACAAAGCGGATGCACGGTAGAATCCTCGAAGCTGAAACGAACGTCTCGCATCCATTTCTCTTTCGCTGGGTGTATATAAAAATGCGCAATCGCGGGTAACCCCAGCTGGAAAATCATTACTGCGATTTCAGCAGGTACGAAGAATAGTAAATGAATCACGGCCCGCACACATCACCGCCGGCGTGCGAACGAGCGTGATACATCACGGATCGAAACCATACGCGTATAGCGTCCACCATTATATTAACGCAGGCTGACATTTCGAAACTCGGCGCTTGTAACTCATGTTTTGTTATTCTTTCATTGTTTTTCATCTGGAACTCTTTTATTGGAGCAAGTGGGCGAGCTTGAAAGTTATTGCATGTGCAAGTAACCGATGTCGGTTAAACTTCTCGCGGTCGCACGGTCGATTTAAATCGGGCACCGTCACATAATAAGATACCGTAAATTTTAAACGGATGTTTGTGCACGCGAAACAGCAGGCACATTTATCTTTCGCGCTTAGTATAAGAAGAGATAAATAACATTTTCTCTCGTCTGTTAGTGGTGACAAACTACGGAAATTTAATAAACACCCGTGTTAGCATGAATGAGTTGTGTGTATTGAAATAATTGCGGAGTTATGCAATTCTCTATGATCCTTTCTGTAAACTCCGCGCACGGGCGTTTCTATTGAAATTAAGGTCAAATTGGTACAATTAGTACAAAGTTAATAGAGTTGTAATCCAAGCGGAATTTTACTAATTATATCGTCAACAACGATCGTATTGTTCGTTTCTCTATACAGCGCAAAGCCGAATCGATGACTGATATGTATTCAGTATTTCGATGCGTCGAATCGCTAAAAATGTATTTGAATCGCAAAAATGTTTTGCGTGACACGCGCGTAATGGGCCACTTTCCACGCACTTGTAATATAAAATAGGGTGTGTAACACGTGTGTTAAGTTGAAAATTGGACATGCGGGTGATCGCACTTGCCTCCGGCTCGTGCGTCCACTCCGCACGTCCAATTTCCAACTTACAGCACTTGTTACACAAATAACTATTACGCAACGCCTCGCGTTATCGTCGCTCGCCGCGAAATAATTTTGGTACCGTAAGTATAAAGCGAACACACGCAGTTAACGAGTACCTACTTCACGCGCAGTTAACGAAACGGAACGACGACCGTGCGGAATAATCGGGCGCGTCGTCGGCAAGTATCACAGATATCACGCAGTCGAGAAAATCGCTCGTCGCGGTTTTCTCTTCCCGGCGGAAGAGTGCTCGTCGACAAAGGAGTCGTCGGAGGCGAGCTAGAAAAGTTCCTTTGCTAAATGCATTTTAACAGAAACACGAGAGTCGCTCGGCCGACGAGCATGGACGACACTTGTTCTTTATATATATAATATCGCTTTGTGCTTTATGCACGGCTGGGTCTTTCGATAAAGCTCGACTATTGCTCGTCCGGGAAGTTCCGGATTCATGGTCGCTTCAGTGCCGACGGGCGACTTCAAAACGACGACCGTTAATTTTGCATCCTTGCGATTCGTTTCAAGGCGCGACCGAGCCTTCCTCGCGACGCTCGTCGCCTACCGTGTCTCTTGATATAAAAAGTTCATATTTCTGCGGTACGGTCGATACGCGTAAGCAGTTTCCGGTTGCATCGTCACCGTCATATTCACCGGGAAAGGGGATGAATATTTACTCGAGTATTACTTATTCCTATGTCGAACGTTCGAAAAAAGTGCGTTTGTGTACCGAAAATTGATATATTATATATATAAAATAGATGATAAATTATAATAGATGACGATATATCTATATTATTATTCATATTATTTATCTACATTATTTATATTATCTGTATAATCTATATTATTTAATATATAAATATATATTACAATATAGATTATATTTATCTATATTATAATACATATTTAGATAGATTAATAATAATAATCTATCTACACATATATGTATTATTTTCTTCATAGATGACAATAAAGCACGTTATTATGTTTCTTTATACCGAGTGTAAAGAGAGGCATATGCAATGTTGCGTGTACGACGATTCGTTAAAAGCTTTCACATTTTATTACATAACCCGATTTAAGGCATGCGACCGCTTTAGTCGGCATCAATTGCGACGACTTTAAGCTCGCCCACGGCTGAAATAAACGAATTTCACGTGTTCTTTCGTATGTTAAATCGGTAAAAATAAGGAGAGGAACACTGCAGCGCGTAACGAATATAAACGCGCCGAGAGGATACTGGTGCGTTTTCCTCTCGGTGGTCTTGGATAAAACAAGACCATTTGCGTGGGCGCTCTGTGACGTAGCGCATTGTGATAGTTACCGTTATCTGGTTCTTCGTCGATGCATTTCCGTTACTTTTCATTGATCCCCCTCCTATCCCTCCTCGCGATCGGCGACTCGCCATTGTGTGGATTTTATATAATCTCGTGCGCTTTGCTCAAGCCTGATTACGCGATCAGCCCGGTCCGCGCGTCGTCTCCCTTTATGAGAGCGTTCAAGCTATAATGTCATCGAAGCGCCGTACTTTATATGCGATCCGACTTAATGCGGTCTACCTCTCCATCCTCCCGCGCGTTTAATCTCCTCGTTTTCTTGATCCCGCCGCGCGCATTTGAAGCTATTAATTCCGCGGGGTTTTACCCCCTCGAACATGCGATCAAGCTCTCTTCACGTCGCTCTTTAACCATCCACTTGGAGACCTGGCGTCGCGTTTTCCACGACGCGCGTTTCCAAGCCGCTCGTGAATACGCGATTACGTACGCGTGTATACGCTTTCGTTCAAGCATCATTAGAGATAGGCGAGCGAGGAGAGCAGAGCGGAAAAGCGTTGTATCGACACGCGAGCGCTAAAGGTTATCCCTCATTGATCTCCTCCGGTCCCGCAGATTACGGTTCTCAGGTGTATATGTGCGCTGAATTACGTCACTCCCTGCGGTTATTTTAATAATAATTATGACATCGAAAGGGGGAAGTAAAAACTGCGAGCGGTTGATAGATTATCGATTAAAACCGGGAGATTACTTCCTGTGCACAAGCTCGCTTACTATATATTTAGTAGCTTTCTAATATATCCATCCAAACACGCACACGTGTACACGTACATATATTTTATACGTACCACAAATGAGGACGAACTCGTAAATAGCATGACCATACACCACTACTGATGAAATGATATACGAATACCATTACAAAATTACAGAGAGAGAGAGAGAGAGAGGGGAGGGCAAGATTGCATAATTATGGCTTCACTTTCGACCTGTTCGCAAAAAGCAATATTGGTATTAACGTGGATAAAAGTGATACTGTATAAAATTTATTTAACCGTAAACTTGATTCGGATTATCATTAATAGCACTTGGCGCCATTTCAGATGACTTTAATTAGTACGTGGATTATCTACAATCACTGAGCATATATTAGTCCCGAAATAAATTCGTGAATTCAGCGAATTCTCGATGTCTCCCAATTCGTTGTCACGTGCCTCGTCCCCCGACACCGCCGAATTCCCAATTGTGTGAATCGCTATATACGTATTAATCTTACGAAGCGCGCGATTCGTAATGAATATTTGCGAAATGTAAAATAATAGAGGAACGATTTTGGGCAAATTTAACATTAATCTAAACGCATTATTGAAAATTAAATTACAAACTGAAACTAGATTAAGAAGAGGAAGAAGGAAAATGTTTGATAAGAGGGGAAATATGATATATTCAGTATTCACGAAAAGTGAATATATATTATAAAGTGTCGAAGATTGCATTTATTATTACAGCCACGTATAGTCAGCGTTCAGTTCACGTTCAATTCATTCCTTATCCATACTAATGCTATACGACTTGAATATCGTTAATCGATACATATTACATTGGATGGATGGTTAAATGAAATCTTTTTAAACAATATAAAATTTGAAACGTTTTTTGATAAAGAGAATTGAGAACCTGGGGATATTTTTGCCAGTGAATTGCTAGTGAATGCTAGTAATGAACGAATTATTATTTTATTTTCTGCAGAATCCTCTGGACGAGTTTTTGTTTAACTGATAAATAACAAATGAGAAAATAAAAATTTAGTTTTAAATTTTATTTATATTTTATATTCAAATACGATTTATTTGAAGAGTTATAAATAATTTATTTATTACTTATTATTTGTAGATTATTTTTCTTAAGTTTAGAGCAAACAAATAAAATAGAAGTACGGGTTTGATTTCTAATTTATTTCTTTATTTTATTTATTTCATTTATGACAGGTTGACGCTGCTCAGTTTTACATATCTTAATCTATTTTAATATTCGTAATTTTTATATGTATAGATTTTATGTATATATATTTTTATTGCTATATTAAATATATGTATATTATATCACATATTTACGTACAAATTCAAAATTTTTTGAAACTGAAAACAATCGCTTTTTTTATATTTTTAAATTTTGCACAAAGTTCTTTATACAAAGTTGTTTTTCCGTAAGATAATTTAATTATATCCGATTGAAAAAACAGGAAGAAGGGTAATACACTGATATTCACTATACGTATTGTATATAAATATATAAGATACGAACGCGCAATAATTGTATAAACGATTTTAATCCGCAGCAGGGCTTTCAGTTTTTATTTGCGCATTTCCAGCTTTTTATCTCCTTTCCCATTATCACATTTCAATTTGCAAAAAACAAAATTCTGGGGAAAAACTCTTTTCAGGAATTAGTATACATATCAATTAGTTACTCCCTTGATAAAAGAAAATTTTTACGATTTTTTTTAGGTATTGAACATTATTTTGATGGACTTTTAAAACTTTTCGTGGAAAACGACGACAAAGTACTAAACATGAAGTTTTACTGGATGAAAATTTAGTAAAATTTTGAAACATACTTCTATCAGAACAGATGTGGCAAGCATACGATATATGATGTGTCTTACTAAATCTTACTAAAGAGTTTATGTCATGCTCGCTAGTGATGTCGTCTAGTAATTTTTCGTTTTCTTTCACTTTTTACTTTCTCTCTTTCTCTCTATTCCTCCCTCTCTCTTTCGCTTTTTCCATTTCTCTGTCTCTTTCCTGCTGTCTTTATTTGAATATTCAAATTAACTGTCAGTCATCAATTACATTGCGCTTTTTGTATCTGTCATAACGTTATAACATGCGAGCGAAGCTATTTTACAATTATTGAATTCCGTGATTCCAAATATTTTGATAGATCCTACGGCGGTATGTGTATGACCTATTGTTATTTATGTGATTTTCTACATATCGGTAACCCACAATCTAGTGCTCAGCTGCAACAGTTTAATTTCCTGAATGCATCCACTGATAATCTGATCCGCCAAAGTTACCACTGAAATTTTCCACGTGAACGGAATTTCGGGCGCAGCATCATATTTATTGTGCATATCCATTTCTATATTAAATTTTGAAGAAAATCTTCTGGACATTGATTTTGTAATGAATTCATAAACATCCATCTTGCGCGAAAAATTTCGTAAAATTCTACCGTTAAATGCACAGCTCAGTCGTTTCTCTTCTCTTTTCGCACCATCTGAAAGCGCTATCTGACAGAAGCAAAGTAATAAATCGAAGCTATTAATATAGACGACGTTCGACGTCCGACGTAGACTTGGAAGCGCATTACTATATCGTGTCTCTCAAAATGTATTTAAGCGTCGCTTTAAAGCGTGCAAAGCGGAATCTCGACGCTCAGTGACTTGCAATAAATCTTATAACTGGCGCGTATCCATAGGAGGTTCATCGACCATGGCGTCGCGCTACGTGTCCCCGTGAGAATTCCATCGTAAATCTGGCTTAATAACGATGGCTGGCATAAATTAAATTATAATAACGTGGTCTGGGGACGAGAAAACGCTTGGCGCAAGAAATGATGAGACATCCTGTTTTCTTTTCATTATTTTGCGCGCTCAAGCTTGCATCGATATCCTAAGAAAAAGAGCGGGAGGAAAAAAAACATTTGAAAGAAGATGACAGAAGATCGTGGAAAATCCGATTTTCCAAGATTACGTTCCACGTAAAGTTAGAGAGATATTTTATCTTTGAAAATTGGCAACTGTGATGAATGAGGATGATCTTGCTCGGCATTTTTGTTAAGGGGAAAAAATTGATTAGAAGCCTGTGACGGAATTTATAAGTATAAGGAAGCGGTTCGTGAGATCCGGAGCGCTATATATGTATACATATACATATATCTCATCGTGTGTTCGTAATAAAGTGTAATCGAAACGAAATTTGTCATCCTGAGCTCTTATTAAATTGAAATAAAATCGAGATTCGTCACCCAAGCGAACGGATACTCGAGCTCTCTTTAAATGTCGATATATTAAGACGTCTAATTCTCCTCGTAATCAGTTTGGTCTCACCTGAAGTGTTTGCGCGTAAGTAAATGACGACCGAGTGCACTTAAACTGATGGGAAAATGATCGAGGCTTGTCGGTTGAAGAGAGTGTTATTGCTAACCGATCGTACCTCTAATAATTTCGTTTTACCGTCTCTCCATAATTCCGCATGACAATTTTCTATATACGCGTGTGCGTGTGTGGATGTGCGTGTGCGTGTCGAGTGTATATAATCGTGTTCCACACTAAAGTTATCTTTGGGATGGAATTATATAAGCGAAGTGATGAACTCGCGCGTGTGTGGGTGCGTGTGTGTGCATATGTGACTCACTGCGTATGTGCGCCGCCGCGTAATGCGATATTGGGTTTTAGTGGGACATCGAACGATCGCATTATATCACTTGTAATAATCAGAGAGACCACCGTTTCACAGATTTCCTTAATTAAATGCATTACCTAGTGATTATTGAGTAAATGCCCGAATATATCGGAAGATGCGATGGATGCTGGCACGTCCAAATTAATCTATTTAGACGCGTATGGTGTGAATAGCGTTGAAATAAAAGCCCACTTCAGTGGATACTATATCATATCTGGAAACAAACCATTTCTATTTGTTTCGCATTAATTCGAGAATTGTGTAAATGAAAATCTTATGAACAAAGTGTAATCAATAGTTCACTCATCTGTATACACTCGGTAAAAATTTTATGATGATAAAAAAGGTGGTTCGTGAAATATTATTGGAACATTTTTGTTCTCTCTCTCTCTCTCTCTCTCTCTCTTTCTCTCTTTCTCTCTCTCTCTCTTTCTCTCTCTCTCTCTCTCTCTCTCTTTCTCGCGGATATTACCCGCATATTTACGATGATCGATTTCCTATTGCATAACGGGATTCGATTATAACTTACTGCCGAACGTACCGGATTTATCGTCGGTGTCGACGGGATGAGGATTCAATCGCGACAGTTTTAAGTAATCTAATCACGGGAAGAGAGTTATCGCGCATAGCAGCCGCAGCGGGGCTGCGAATCGACGCGACGGCGGGATACATTATCTAATTCGCGCGCGCCCATATCGCGTGCTAATTTCCTATTGCCTTCGAAACTCCCGATGGTCGATATCGAGACGCGCCGTTGTCCAATGTGGTCACGTTGAGACAATGATGAAAAAGGATGGCCTACTTGGACCGAGAGGGTCTACATGGTCGGTTAATCGCGAAAATGTTCGCTTGAAGGACGAGCGTCTCTTCACAGGAATGCCGATTCGCCACTGATTCGTTTAATCTGTCAGATTTATTTGTAAAACCGCGCGATTAAACATTCTATACAATTCTGACGTAAAGCTTTACGTCACTCAGAAAAAAAAACGAGATTTGAGAGAAGTCTCTTATTTTGTTCGCTCCTGCGAGTGGATGTTAGTTATCAGAGGCATTTACTGGTGCTATAGGATTAGCGTCGGGATCAAGTGGGATTTAAGTGGAACCGATGTTCCGTTTCTCTGTTCTCACAGATCCACATTTTCGCAGGCGTATTTCCATGAGTTTAAGCTTCCGCTCTGCGTAAGTTCCGTCCATATTAAGCAAGAACGCCTATCGTAAAAGCAGGATTATCCTTTTCAATACCTTTTTTTTTTTCCCAGAAAATATTATATAATACCTATATGCTTATACGATATATTTAAAAGAAATATTCTACAGAGTTGAGAGAAAGAAAAGAAAGGGCGGAAGCGCCTTCGTAATTTTACCCTCATTCTTACAAAAGTAGGAAATACATACACGAAACTGATGTATTTATAAAAAATAATTTATTACGACATGTTTCGTATTTAACAGAATTAGAATTTGTCACATATTTATTAAACTTTCTTAAGTCGTTAATTTTAAAACGAAAGTAAGAGCGTACTGTATAACGTTTATTCATATACGACGCAATTATGAGTAAATTTTGAAATCGATAAAAATAATCAAACAGCCACGTGTCGTTGCGTTAACCCTACAGTAGCGCGCGGTGTATCGGGCACAACGTTTCTGTTTATTCTTTCTCCGTATTTTGCAGATAAAAGTCGTGCATATAGAGTGTCTCATTACGAGATGAAATTTTAATGATAGATTCTACCATAATTTCGGAGTAGGATTTTTAGTGAAAATTCAATGAGAGGCCATCGTTAGCTGCAGCTTCTTCATTCTCGATATTATACATTACATATCTTCGACGACTAAATCAAATTTTTGAGATCCATGTGATATTTTATTAAGAGAAAAACACGATTTTATCACGTTGTTGACGCTTCAAACATACACGAGAGCTCTTTGATTTCCAATATTTAATAATTCTGTGAGTACATCTAATGATGGCTATTAAATAATTAACATCTGCGAAAGGCAGTTAAAATTATCTCTTTTCCGGCTTTGAGCTGTTAAAATATATTTGCAAATGCCGTTTATCGGCAATTCTTTATAGGCAATATTGATTTGAATTTATGAAAATAAAACGTGGCAAACATGTCGATAACGTGTTTTCTTGCTGTTCCTTTTTAGTCGCGCCTCAGTAAATAATACTACATAATAAATATTGGTTTATTGTAAATGTTAGTGGATTTTCTTTACAATTTTGTAATTTTAAGCTACCGTCTATCAAGGTTGACAAAATTTTAGTGGACGTTAAAAAATTGACGAACGATAAGTGTAGGTACATCACTGGATAGGTGCATAACGGATTAACGTTGTTAAAATAAGACCGTAAATCTGAACATATTTTTAGATATATTATGATGTTACACGCAATATCGTTTCATCTCCGAGTTGGCGTGTTGATTTCTGTCATTTCGATAAATCTGAGCAAACACCGGGAAGGGAAACACATAAACATCGAAGAAATATGTCATTATGACAAGGGGAATCGATCGCTTCGGCCATCTGCGAATTTTCCACAAAGTTCAGCCACAGCTATATTCGGTCCAGACGAAGAAGTGATGTTTATGAAAGCTCGTGAACGCGACGGCCACGATAGCCGATACGGCTGGAAGTTTCTTTTGTTCTAAAAGTTACATTTGCGCATTCCTATATCAATACGAATACCTTGGCAACATACTACGACGTTTCATTAAAACGATAGGCATTGTGTCGGTTCGTTATTGAACATAAAATCTCCGTGCTTTGGTAAATAAAGGATACTTTAAGGATATTGCACTGCTCGTTTTAAAGCTATATAAATTCTTTAAACACGTTTGCTTGTATCTCAGCAGAAATTTGATGAAAAGATATTATTCTATGATCTTTTACGTTGAGCCGTAATGTGGATATGAATCAATGTATGAGACAGATAGAGAGAGAGGAAGAGAGAAAATGAGAAATTAAATTGTTGTTAAGCTAAAATTTGTTAATTTTCATCAAAAGCGTTTCCAAATTCATCGAAAAACCCTTACCGTAATTTAGTTTGACCGCAGCTATAATAGTGATGGTTTGAAAATTAACTAGACATTATTAATAATTCCCCAATGAAATTTCAATTTCACGTTCACTTTATAACGAATTCAGGTACGGTCTGCTTCGTATAAACCAGAAATTCAGAACGATGGTGTGACAGCAAAATTTGATATGTACTCGCGTAAAACGTCGATAGACAGCGACTTAATTGAAAAATGTATTTTTATTAACGTTCGCGAATATTCATTATTCTCGTCGGTTCCGGTGAATTCGGCGCGTCGCAATTTGCGCTGTGGCTTCTTTTTTGTTTTAAGTTTCATCCGAAGAATGCTATACGACCACGCTTTGTTCCGAAGAAGAAAATACCGGTGGTGTAACGCTCCTCTTTTTCTCGAATGACTGAGTTATTTCGTGGTGCAGGAAATTAGGAAGCGTAAAAAATTGCACGGTGGAATCTCAGACGAGAAATCTCGTGTAGGTACATAAACGAAATTTTGCCAGCGAAATTCTGACTTACGAGATATTGAATACACGAAGCTGCGTATATACATATAAAATTATATCTTTTTCTCAGCACGGAGATTATACTAAATATTTTGAGGGCAATTTACTCTACACAGAAAATGTAATATAAAGGTACTTACTATTTCATTTACAACAGAATCTACTAATAGATTTATTACTTCTCCAAAAGTTCTACGTTCTACCCATATTTCATTATAAAGTACACTTCGGTACTTCGATATTTCAATTTCCACGAACTTGAAAATCCTGCACCATATAACACGTCAATCACAATAATTATATAAAAGATGTGCAGAAAGGATGATTATTTAAACTTATAGAAGAGAAAATGTTTCGGGAAAAATATCACGACATGCAGTTATACGTACAGTTATACGTACAAATGCATAGTGTCAAACTATTTATCCACATCCACTCTGTGCAATCTATACGTTGTACTCTACGACTTTATGGTTCGTTCGATCTATATTCCGTGGCGTTGCGTACGTAGAAAAGTATGAAGTGGCACAAAACACGTTCAGCTGTATAAGAAGCAAAGTCACGTCGCGAGGCTCTGAATTTTATATCGGCGCGATCACGATCGGGCGCAGCTGCTTGGAGAACTAGGTTGATGCTTGACAAGTGGGACGTAGCTCTTTAATAAGGACGTCATGCGGGGAGGAAGAAAAAACTTATATTAACTTCCTCGTTGTGCGGCTGGCGTCTATTTTCTACCGGTCGCTAGAATCGATTATGCATTCAATATCGCAACGTGTCATACCATAGCATAATATGAAAGTAAATTTGTCGGGAAACTTGCTGTTAAGAAGAGAGGAAATTATTACAAATTTACGACATACATACACTGTATCATATAAGCTTAATGCATGTTTAAATATGCGTGCATGATTGCGTACGTAAACTTTTTTTACGTACATGCGAGCTTTTATGTTGAAAATGCCATTATCATGTTTCTTGACAAAAGTAATATTAATTATGAATGTGAAATTGAATGTGAATATTAATTATGTGTGAAAATTTTAATTAAATAACAATTCTACGAACAACGAATTAAACCGTTCTAGTTTAAATTATTAATTTCTGACCAACGTATATATTTGCGTTCTTTTCAGCATATTTTATAGTAATTAAAGGTCTAAAACTGTAAAACGATCTTAATGGAAATTCCGAGAAATTTAATTATTACGGGAGAACTAAAATAAATACGTTTACTTTTTTTCTTTTAGTATCAACGTAGATAACTAGGTTTTGTATTTTGTCTGGAAAGGACAATAAAACTATGCATCTATAAGTTTCGTGAGAAAATTGGATTGATGCTCTCATCACTTTAGCTTCAAATTTTTACGTGGGAAGGGACGGAGGTAGAATAGAAGTGAAATATTCCCTTTGTGTGGAACATCAGACGTGCTGTAAACAATACTAGAAAACGACCCTTGTTATTCAGACCGAGAGTAGACTTGAAAATTTCGTTTGTGCGCGATATTTTTCCTGAAGGACTTAAAAAAGTGTCACGAGATACCTACGCCTTCGCGAAAAGTTGGTTTTTAAGCAAGAATAGCGTATGTGTAACGTATCCTAACTTTATAAAAGGTCTTTTCATAAAAGGATGGTAAGATGACTCTTTCAGATTTTAAGACGACCGTTTCTTAGCAAAATGAAATCAAGACACAACGATGTCATCTTAATATTGGAAATTAGATCTGATACGTCATGATAAAATATATGACACATATCTATTACAATCATAATTTAAAATCTCATTTATCTAAATAATTTATCTTTATATTAACGGAATTTTTATAACAGGCACAAATGCGAAAGTACATAATGATGAAAAGTCGAATGCTATTGAAAGAGAGAGAGGGGGGGAGGAGGAGGAGGAGGAGGAGGAGAGAGAGAGAGAGAGAGAGAGAGAGAGAGAGAGAGAGATAGCGTCTATTTTTCACTAATAAAACATCGCCCTGATATTCGATAGGTGATATCGTCTTACTGTTATTAAGTAGATCTTCTCTCTCTGACTTTATACAATATCTAAATATAGCGCGTTCAACGTTTCTGGAACGAAGAAGGCGCGCGATATACCCTCTTCGCAACGTAACGCATACCTGTCCCTCTCTCTCTCTTCTCCCCTCGCGCTTATATTGATTTTCAAAAGACTCGTTATCCTTCCATCGTAAAGAATCCGCGGATTAACGACGAAACTGGAGCAGGCGAGTAATTGAATAGGGGAATCGACACGGGGACGCTTTACGTGTGTGCACAGGAAAGGGAACCTGTTGCTCGCCTGTCTTCCAGCTGCCTGGCACGCAGGGCGAGCGACTTTTTACTATTCTCGCGGTTAGAGAAAGAGAGAGAGAGAGAGAGAGAGAGAGAGAAAGAAAGAAAGAAAGAGAAGAAGTAGCGCGTTCGTTAAATTTCCCTGGTGTCGCATCGCGGTCGCTGTAATGACCGCAACGAGGTCTTAATTACCGAAGGCGTGCAAGTCCCAAAGTCATAATAACCGTCGCGTTGCAAACTTATATAAGGATGGCTTTCGGCTTTCCCGTCATCTTAGATCTCGTCGTTCCAAGGTATTACGACGGCCTTCTTTTTCCACTCCCGAGATCTTCTATTCTCTTTGATGGAGAATTTTGGGCGGAAGTCTGTCGAAAATGCGGAGTTTGTCGCGCTCGGTATTACCATCGTGTCGCGCGAGTAAAAGCGAATGCTCTTATAGGAGAAGGTAGAAGCGGAGCCGTTCACTTTGAAGTAAAAGCACGAAGCGAATGGATGTTCTTTATCTCGCATGAGGAATCTCTTGTTCTCGCCACGAAAAGGCCGTTTAACATCTTAAAGCGTTCGCCGGTGAACGTGTGATCGCGGGCATCAATAACAAAGAGATACGAGCATGCATGAAATTATGATTATATCGTTCTTCGCGGCATTTTCTTCGTTCTTTCTCAAATTCGCAGAGACAAACGCTTTGTTTAAAAGTATATACGAGTGCCGTTCAGACGTGTCTTTCAAGACATTTGCTCCATTTTTGTTCGTCTCCTCTATCCTGTTAGGGAAAATTTCCGACGGAACGGAAACTTTAGCCAATGTCGACGAATAGTTCTCTTTTTGTGGCAGGGATGTGCTTCAAGTAGCTACACTGTACACGGTATAAGTTTACGTCTGTAATCGAGGAGAGGAACAAAAATATTTGTCCTCAAACGAAAGCGCGAGAGTGATGTCCTCTTCTTCCCCCCTTCATGTGAAAACAGAAGAACGTTCCGCCGTTAGCAGGGGTATATTGCGCAAGACTTGTTGCGAGGCTCTTCAAGACGGTGAGACGAGAGATATTGTGTATCGAGACTCGAGCGAGCGGAAAAATTTCGAATCCTTCCGGCTTCCGGTCTGATCAATAGCAAGCCAAGCGTGCAGGAGTTTGCTGGATTCTCTCACCCCCGCGTATGCAAATGTTTACCACGTGCGTCCTGAATTTTGTTACGGAATTCCGAGAAGGAGGCTGGTGAGGATCGATCGGTATCGGACGGTATTACATCGAAGGCTTGTCAATAATCGTTCTTGCGCGGCGCAAACCGCGCCAATCGCTGGACTTTTCAGACGGCGCTCGGAAGGGATTGTCTTTGCGGCGCGTTTCCCCGGACTAAGCGCCTAAACCGCGCAAAACCGCGGTGACTGCCAGGCCGAAAGCGATCAACGAGCCAGCCGCCGTAAAGCTACGCGCGCGTCGTCATCGCGCGGAAACGCGACCGCGGGCACCGTACCCGGTGGCTTTGCCGCGCGCAAATCGCTCGCGGGAGAACGAATGGCACAAAGGCGGTCCCACGTATGAACCCTAATCTAGAAGCTGGATAAGCTCCACCAGCAAAGCGAGTTTCGAGTAGACGCAAACGTGCAAACGTGCGGCGCGCGCTCACATACGCGGGATTACGGTCGGCCGCCTGTCGACACTCCCACCTGTCGCTACGTATACCCAGCAGGGCACGCGAGGAATTACTCTTCGATAATCAGGCAACCAAGTCCGTCGCGCTGCGTTTATGGCACATGTTCGTCGAACCATTCGTGCCTGTCGCGGCGAACCGCGGGAGATGCGATTTTTCTCCCATTTCTATCTGCGTAGAGGAAGCTATTGGCTTTGGCAGTACGTACGAACGGTTCACCAGTACCAGACCCGGGCTCCGCTCTCTCGTAGTGGTGGTGGCTAGGATCGATCCAACCTCCTATCTTCCAACCAGCCACCATCCCTCGCCCCGTCGCCCACCGCGGTCGCGTCTCTCTCTGTCCTTTCTCTCTCGTCTCTCTATCTCTCTGTCTCTCTTTTGCTCTTTCTCTCCGTTACCCCGACCCGATGTGAACAGCCCGACGTATAGCACGTACCATCTCGAGTCCGGTCGCTCGTTTGCCCGGCCCCTAGATTCCGCAGATTTTTTTTTCGATCAATGGCACCTCGTGGGATGAGCTCTTTTCGCGAGTTATGCGTAACACACCGGTCATAACCGCGTGCGAATATTCGTTTTCGATATTTATTGGGCAGCACGCTGATACGGTGCACGAGAGGGTTGGAATATATTCAGCCACGAAGTATGAATAAATCGATTGTATTGTAGTGCGCTGTGTTAAGCGCTTCGAAGCGATTTAATACGTGAAGATTTATTTTCGTATCGCTTTACACTTAATTTTCGTACACTACGTTTCATGAGAGTTCGCAACCAATAGATTGTCACAAGCTTTCGATGAGTTTAATATTGACTTGTCAATCAAGTCGTGATATCTGAGAAAGAATTTAAAGTTTTTTTTTCTTTTAAGAAGCTCTCGGAACTTGCAGCGCGGTACGGCTTCACCACTTTTTGTTGGAAACTAACCGCGGCCAGGCGGTTGCGCGAAACTTTCGGTTACCTCTACTCATTACTCGCTTTGCGTGGTATGCTACGCCTCTAGGTAGTTCCCATTAAGGTATTCGATACCTGCCGTTCGACCCGAACGTGCCAGCGATATATCCAACATGCGGGGAATCGCGTGAATGTACGAGATTCTTAGTTGATTCGCTTTAATACCTCGCTGTCTAGACAGTGGTTCGCTTGTTAATTGAATATATTCCGGACAATCCTCTCGAGAAATGTTATCGCTGTTAGATTGTTAGATGATTTCAGGGAAAGTTAACGGACGTATCAACTGATTTGTTATTTACGTCACAAACAGACAATAGTGCGGTAGTTTCATTATTATTCCTGTCGGCTACCGGTAACGCTAACTAACGTTTTCTAATTCCAAGCCACCTCGTCTAACTTTGACGGATCTAACTTGAATGAAGCTATCTTGATCAACCTTGATTTCATTAATAGATTAAGACGAGATACAAAATCATTGCACATCTGAAAGCTAAGAGATGAGATAACTTCAAGGCTGAATACCGCCTCATAAACTTTATCTGCTTCGACTGATTGAATAATTGAATCTGTTCTACAACAAAGTCTGATGTTTGTAATTTACGAGGATTACCTAAGGAGAAGTCACGATTACAGTACATAAGAGACAGCGATCGAGTAAAATGCGAGTAAGAGACAAAAACTTTTTATTTTTATTTTAAGGCGATAACGTGTCACATTCCATAACATATGTCGTGTAATTTCTCATATCTTGGAAATTATATTCAGCAAACGATTATTATATCTCTTGCGTTCTGTGTCGTGAGTTGTTATGATAATTACATCGTTGATAACGTAGTATTTTTCTTCGCCGGAGCAGTATTAGCATTCCTGTTCCGTTATGCGTTCTTAAAATGTTTCTAAGCACGGAACGGGCGTTATTCACTTTTAGCATTTGACATCTCGATAACGAGTTATTTCTGTCTACGGGTGCACGATAAAAAGGAATAATTATTTTAACGTCCCCGGGGGGATCATGAAGTTCGTGTTCGTTCTGTAAAAATAGATAATATTTGTAACTTTACGAATTGCCGTAGTCTCAAGAGCGCTCTTGCACAATTTGAATGTCAATTCGTAACACGTGCCTCAACGGTACCCTTCTTAATACTGTTCGGCTGAATTTTGAAAATCTAAATAATAACGTACCGTACACCTGTCAGTATAGTTTCTGTCGGAGCTTCATTTGAATCCGACCAACTAGCTATCTATATTAAAATCTTAGTTCTGGAATCGCATCGCGCACGAACTTCGTAGAATTCTTACCCTTAATTTCGAACAGCCGGAAACGATCGGAGGAAGACGGCTCTGCATAACTTAGAGGAATTTACATTGTGTTCGTACATTCCGGGAGACGAAAGAAGTAAGTTTAATACGAAAGAGAGAACTAGAGAGAGAGAGAGAGAGAGAGAGAGGAGGGGGGAGGGAGGGAGAGGGAAAGAGCCTTGCGCGATGCCTGAATTCATAATTTGTCTCTTCAAACTTTCTGCCGATTCAAATTTATTGCTTATCCCGCGCGTCAGATTTCCATCTGCAGAAATAGGCGTTACGAAAAAATAAAAAATTAGCAGAGAACATTAATTAAGAAATTTGAACTGGCATATAGCGTGTGCTCTGTTGATCTTATTCCGCACTTAGACCACACGTTTTCGACCTTTATTTGTCTAGATTTTACGGAAGATTGGGAACAGATATTTGCGACGTTATAGACAGAGGTGTACACGATTTATTCGATGAATCCTACCAATTTTTCCGCAACTACGTTGCTGCTTAATGTCTCAACTTCGTTCCGCAAGAAGTTCCTTCTTTCCCATCGGATAAAACTCGCTCACCCTCGTGCTTTTCAGCCATTTCTCATTGGTGTGGTCGCGCGGTGGACCACAAAAGCTGCAGCGCCCAGCGGAAAAAGTTTGCCTTACTTGGTCATTATATCGAGCGAAGAAAGTTGCCGCCGTCTACGTTCGTTAGCGCGCTAACCGCCGTGTGCGCCTCGCTAAATTGCTTGTTGAAACTCATTAAAACAGTTTCACACACATGACGCGCGTACATAATCGTTAAAAGCGCGGCATTATTGAATATTGACGCAAACGAGGCGACGGCGTCGGCGAAATACAATATTTCGCTAATTTAATCGTGACTTAATCACGTCGCCGTCAATTACTACACGCGGTAAGATGTGTCCCGCAAATTTGCGCTACCTCTTTTGACAAGTGCGAACAGTTCTTGCTTCTTAGTACCTCCGCAAATACGGCTCTTTTAATTAAGCGAAACCTTTTAATTACGCCCTTCTGAACAAGAGAGGAAAATAACCGTATTCTTAAATCCTTTTGTTCTCTGGAAATAACAGAGTTTTAAGAATTTCGTTCCCTTCACTTATTCTCAAAGCGCAAAAAGAATGATTTATGCATCCACGATCCACGAGAAGTATAACACACACACGTACATACGAATATCTTTGAAATTTTTTATCTAAGATATCGGATCGTTTTAGATCTCTTCATGTTTTATGCAAAGTTCTGGATATATTAGCCTGCATTTGAAAGCGTGTATGTGGATGCGTTCTTTGTCGCGATCAAATGCTTAAAAATCCATCTTTATCATATTAAAAAATACTTCACATCCACATGTAACGCGTGAACTTCTATACCTATATGACGTCGCCAGATGTCGGCGATAAATATGATGTTGCTCTTTTATCGCTGTCGTGATGTGCAATATTTTCCGGCAATTGGTGTCACCACATGTTCACCTTATCCTACCGAGCATTCGTAAATCATTTTTATATCTCGTATGCGTTAACCAATTTTGTCGAAATCCTGCGTCGCGATTAGTAACAGACGTTTTAAATTAATCTTGATTTCCTTTTCTCTTAAAATATTAAAATACATAAACGTAATATTATTCGTTGGACAAAAAACTTCTCTCGAATATTTTTCTCATCTCTCGTGACACTAGATTCGTACATCACTTCGATACTTAATCTCGATGTAATCTCAGCACGCGACTGCAGTCTGAAAAGTTTATACTTAAACGATCCCAGTCAATTACATTTCAATTTATACGTTGATGTTGATGCTAACCATACGTTGTAATAATTCACAAAAGATAGTCAATTCTCATTGTTCCGTTTGTTTAATTTAATGAGGGACGCATATCTAATGATTTGGCGTCATAACTGTAACATTTAGTGAAGTAACTCTTTATCGGTCAATAATTATGGTAACATTAATATTATCTACCACACAATCGATGAAAATGCACCGTGTTTGTCGATTCGTGCATTAAACAGCCGCATAACTGATTGTATATGACACGTATTATGTGAACTAATTGTATGTACAGTCTCTATTTGATTGTGTCGCAGGCCCTGTTACAAAATACAGTATATTATAACAATACAATACGTTACAATACATCGTGCAGATTTTATTAATCTCTAGCGCGGACCACACTATGGTGGTCGTGCAGATTAAAATTTAATAATTAAGCGTATGATATTTCAATTTCAGTTAGTTTAATAATCGCTCGAATTTTTCCGACTTAAGTATTGCAAATTGTGGCCAGTTTTTAATTTAGATTTTGTACGCATAAACAAGAATACAATATGTATATATATACGGTGTCTGACAATCCGCGAGCGTAATAATGAAAATTAAAAATTTAAGGAGAGGATCATTATTTCTTATAATTTCTCCATTTTATTCGTTATATATATTTCCGTAATTAGATATAAAAGGGCAGAGGGAGAGAGAATAAAATTTTCTTGGAAGAGAATTAACTGAAGTACATAAAGTTAACTGAAGAAAATGACTTTTTTATCTTTACCGTCCAGTCGCCGCTCCGAGACTTACTTCGTCGAAAATGCTTCATTTAAACCTACTTATAAACTGAAAAATTAACGATGTCTTGTCATTAGAAGAGCTAATATCAAATTTTGCATTAATCGGATTATACGGCAAACGTGCTCTCTGCGAATTTTATACAACAAAAATTTTATAGAGAACATATTTGACGTGTAATTCACGTTTACTCTCGAATTTGACATCCGCTCTTTGGGATCCAGGGGAGAGATTAAATATGTATATTTCTATGAAATTTACATCTGCATGTACAGTAAATGATAAAGCAATATCGGTCGATCGCCCGTACCGCTTTACTTTATTTTCTTTCGAATTTTGCGATTTTGTACAAATGGATGACGTATCGTTAACGAGGATTAACGTCGAGAGCGATGCAAGAATCGCTCGAAATATGTGTTAAATTCACCTCGCCCAGGTACGCGGACTGGAATTTCCATGAAAGTACTAGCAACCTCTAGTGAGATTAGATTAGCCGATTGAGATTCGTCGGAACGTGAAAATTATGTGGGCCGCAGTGTCAAGATCGTTGGAGATACTCGTTGCCTTCTTCGAATACTACACTACCAGGTAAGACTCCCGTCTACGTGTACACAGCTATACGTATTTCTATGAAGACGAGCAAGTAGCATTCAGCTGCGAGGCTATAAGTGCACATTTAGAGACAGGCGACATATAGACAGCGCAGTACAAATTTCTACAGCTCGTTGCCTGCGATAATAGAAGACTTTATACAGAATGAGAAACCTATAGAAGAGCCTCCAGCGCGCGCTCGAATTAGGAACATTTGAAATAATTAAGCGACATTAATTGCGATTGCGACATTATAATTAAATGCCTTATATATTGATTAAAATTTTACACGAAACATGACGTAAAATATTGACGTGTTTGACATTCTATACGAAACGGGAAACCATTTATTCTTTTCTTCTCAAATTTAATTACGTTAAATTTTACATACTTTTCTGATACATGATATTCGAAATGAAAATATTCTAGGATGCTTTTGAGATTGTTGAAAGATTAAAAAGCTCAATTACTATAACCTATACAGATACATTAAGTATCATAATTAATGTGTATATTGACACGTGACGTAATAGTTATATTTTTTTATATTTTATATTTTATACTTTTCGCGTTGGTATATGGTATTAATATTTTTGATACCTCGATATTCGGTATACGCGACACAGGACTCATATTTTTCGCGCGATATACGCAATATATTTGCTACTTTTTAAACGCAGTGCTATATTCTTTTCCTTAATAGACATGGCCAGTAAAATGTACAGAGCCGGACGGACGGTTTGTCTTTCATAAACGTTGACCTTCTCTCGGAACGGTTTCTCGGACATAAACACGGCGAAATAGTGTCAGAAAAGATGCATAAAAGCCTTTTCAGCGTCTTTCATGCTTCCCGCGTCACCGTGACAGTTTTAGAGCTCTGGAAAAACGCAGCGGTATAGGGTTAAGGGCCACAGGAGTGCGGTGTATCAGCGTGAGAATGTTCTCCGCACTTCGATGGTCCTCAAGGACGTCCCGTCGAGCACGAACAATTTCGGAATATGCTTCGGGATCTTTCTCTCGGTGGCCGTCCTCGATTTGAAAATATTCGAGACTAGCAGCCGAAGCGTTCTCGTGACACCCGGAGAAGCATCGTGAAATGGCAAGCCGTCGCTCCCGGCTCCCGATTCCAGTATTTTCAGTGCCTTTTTGCGACGACAGGAGCAATTTCTGCTCTTTTGCCAAGTGTCGTAACGTTCTCGACCTAATACAAAATAGGAGTGAGAAAACTGGCGAATCCGCGCCATTTGCACACTCAGCTGACACAATATTTTTTATTTATTGAAACGATCGGCGCCGTAATAACGTCGTATATTTCGCGAAAGTATCGTTGGCGAGGAAAGATTGATGTGATTTTTTAATAAAATAAGACACACCTGTGACTTACTTTATATACAACTTATTTTTCATCACATAAAATATCTTCATTTTTTTTATGGCAAATAATAGTATCGCCGGGAAGAATTCGTTTGCTTTAAAAAGATGCAAATGTCGTAATTAGAAAATATGTTTCTTCAGGTGAGTGTCTTTTACAATTTTAAGTTAAGTAGTTCAAGTTGGAGAGTTACAGAGACTAACTTCCTACATTAGCCTAATTAAATTCATGTCGTTATGAATAAAAAAAAGACGCAATTTACGGTGTTTCTATTTTACGCTCTAACATCACAATGGGAAATATCTGCCGACTGCTTTTGGAACAGCATGACGTTTCCGGTGGCAGCGTTGCAATAATGTAACTGAAATGTTAAGGTAACATCGTCGGTAGGTTCACGATTCAGCAACAGATTGAGTACACACGCGCATACTAGAATGATAACGCCGTTAAATTAATCACGTATTGTCGTCGAAACACGTTAGGGAATAATGAACGGGTGACGCGGTGAATTGAAATTGGCAACTCGAAATTACATTAAATAATAATGAATCGAAAGCAAAACGGTTATTTATTTTATAATAACTTATTATAATTAATCCTTTTTTTTACATCGGTTAAAACGTATTTTATACGAAATGGGAAACGAGATAACCAAATTTAATTTGCTTTCCTTATCAAATTTAATCATATTAAATTGTAGAAAAAATGTAATGTAGGAGATGATTATAATTAAAAAATGCACGCAAGTTTTAATAAAAGAAAGATATGAGATATGCAGGGAGGTAATACTACCGATAACAATATTATCAATGATTTTATTTTTCATCTTTTTTTTTATTACGATAGAGGGATCGAGTTTCTCTTAGATATGATTTTATTAAAGTTCTATTCTGCGACGTACTTTTTATCACCGTTGGTTTAATATTTCCAACTTAATAAATTTCTCTAAGATTACTTTACCCGACTTAAATGTCTGATATAGAACTCGATGTAGAGTCTGCAAACACAAAAATTTCTGTTTTAATTTATCCCTGTAATATTTAAGCCCAATTAGTTTCTGAAATAATTTTGATCGACAAAGCTCTCCGGAGATATTTTTTAGCAAGAGTTATGATACACGATAAATAAAAAAAATTGCAAAGTGGAATTTTACTTTAATGAACATAAAAATTGGTGCAATCAGCGTATATCCAATTAATCATTCATTTTTCATTAATTTATTTTTGTGTGTTTTACGTTGTATATTCGTTGCTCGCTCTTCACATCGAGTTAAATCGAGTGTGGCGAAAGAGCGGCGGCATATGCGCGCCATTTTCGTTCTTATATTGTACTCCACTTGTAACTTTATCGATTAACCTGTAGAGTACGTGTACGTGTAGAATACGTGTACTATATACAAACGTTATTAATTTGTGGAACACCATGTTGGGGTATCTGACGAAACAATATGAGTCACTTTAATGTTTCATATGATCGTACATTATTATTTTCACCTTTTTGTACAGATTTCTTATACCTTACCTAAATATATCATTTTAGTTTCTTTAGAATTGCCACATTTCTGGTACATTCCAAACGAGACAAAAGGAACATCTTTTTTGTAGTAAAAAATTCTGACTTAAGGAGATATTCTGGAACTTAAAAAAGGCAATTAGTCTTTTTAAGATAAAGGTTTATTGTATTAACAATATATATAGCGCTATAATTTCTCGCAACAAGTGCAATGTGCAACGAACGATGTGCGAATGAACGTGAAGGGATCGATTAGGAGAGTTTAGATAGGAGAAGTTTCTTCATGGTCGTAATATGATCGCGTAATAGAACGCTGAAACAATGATTGTAATCCAAACTACAAGAAAATGTAGCTTTTCGTAAGTGAGATAAAAACGTCCCGACGGGGACGATCCCAGTTGACGATCCCAGTGTATAACTTTTCTCTTTACGTCTATATTTTTTCCCCCCTAAAATTATTTATCTGACAGCCATAGTTTTTCCAATATTATAGACTCAAATTGATGAAAAATTAAAGAAATATCCGGCCAAACTTTAAGAAGTGAGAAGATATAAATTTTAAAGCGTAAAAGTGAAATATCGGCAGAGTTTTATTATATTCATTATTATATTACTGTATGCAAATTTCTATAAATATACTTAATTTATAGCATTATATATATCATTATAGATAATTAGGTATATAATAAACATATCATCTAGCGTTTTATTATAATAAAAATATTTTTTTAACAGAAATCTTCACTATGTTTAGGAAACGTATTGATTTCCCATATATTGGATGAATTTTAATTTTAAATCGCGGATTTAGGTTGTGATTTTAAATTGCAAAATATTTGATGCAAAGTTTATTATTTCGCGGATTTCATAAATCCTTCTATATATGAATTTAAAACTTGAAGATATCGGACCGACCGTAGCGTCGATTCGTTAGGATAAAAATGGCTGCTTAATCCCGAAAGTTTTTTTAGTTAAAACAAATAGAACAATACCAAGCGCATATATCGATTTCCGTATATGCGTGCACCTCTATCTTTAATATGGTAACGTATGTAATGCAAGCCGAGCGAAACGTTGTTGTATGGCTGATTTAATATCAAAACTTCCACGGTATCGTCCGTGAGATCGCATATTGTATCCCGTAGTATGTTGTTCATTTATCAGTACATGTATCTATTTTCGTTTCAGAGTTACTGAATTCCTAACAAATACACGCACGTGCGCACACATACGCACATGGTATAATTCCGCAATAATGCGAAGTCAAATGTGGTTATTGAATATCGATGGGCGTTCCGCGGTTATGTGGTCATAAAGGATATACCCTAAGAAACGAGTTAATGGTCTGCATAATCGATTCACGGACGTATAATATGAAAAAGAAACTAAATATATTTTTTTTGCTCAGAAATTACGAAGCTTTTGTACTTTAATGTTTTTCAGCCTATTTGTAATTATCAGTTACATCGCGCGGTGTATTATTATACACCGCGCGCGTGATATATTGCACAGATTTTTACTCGATTTTCAAGAGATTTAAATAAATCTGAAATTAATAATATTATATACTGGCTACAATAATATAATAATAGCGGCTGATAAAAGACTCATTAATATTCTCTACATGATACGTTGTTCTCTTTCTAAAAAAGTAATAATAATTTATATTAATAAGTAAATACTACGATATTACTACGAGATATCCCATTCTGATTGTCTCATTAGATGACCCATTACTTACAAATTAGATAGTTTCTGATTGACTTTTACACATCACGTGGAAAGTTTATGTACACACACTCGTAGAAGTTTGATCAAACTTTATACTCTCTAAGCTGAAAAGTTCAAAATGATGAACCGAGATGAAAATGGATTCTGAAATAAGTGATGTAATTATTATCGATGGTTGACACTATTATTTACAAATTACCCACCGACAATTCTTACGAGGTAGCGACGCGAGGATTAATTTTACGTCGCGCAGTTATAAAAATACAGCCGTATCCAACGTTAATAAAATTATTACGATTATTCGATTATTACTTTTCCTTTCTGCTGAATTTCCGTTTTTAACGAATGAGACGGCAATTAAATCCGAGCACCCACAAATACATTCTGGGTATTGAAACTGCTTTGTGCCCGAGTTAGCTGGCGTCGGAAGATATCGCGTCTTCGTTAACTGCAGTTTGCTGCAGCGTTTGGTCGACGATATTTCTCAGTATCGCATAATCTGTAAGCTGTCGAGACTTGCAATACGGATTCCACACGTCAAGAACCGTCCTTGATCGTGTCAGTGCACGTATTTTTTTCCCTCTTTGTGACTCTCTTCGCTCCTAATTTGAGATTGTAATAAGCGATGTCTTTTAAGCGACGTTTAATGTTGTGTGTTGTCTCTCCGAGTTGGTGCGATGCTCCTTTTTATCCCTGCCCGATGTCACGAACTCATATCGTCGTGCGGCGTGTGCCTGTGTACGTGTGCCCAGTTAATTAATTAATCACTGATCTTTTTCTGTTTCATGCCTCGTTTCACTGTAACGATCGGAACCGCAGAGCGCAATTAGAGTAAGTATGAACGACTTGTGTGAGTTAAAAAGCGACACTTTTAACGAACGATTCATTGTTCTATGCTGCGCTTCATTTAACTCTTCTCTTCCTATCTTCTCTTCTGATTTCTCTTCTCTAACGGATTATACTGTCCACCGATCGGCGCTACTTTAACTGCGTAAGTAGTCCCACTTCGTCGGGGAAGCTCGTACGGCTTCCCCGTCTTGCCCGTCGATGAGCATCGATGACTACTATACGCGACGCCTGTTTGTTTTGTCTGTATAGTCGGCGTTTGTATTCACGACAAACTCCTCTACACTCCTCTACACTTTTCGAACTACTATCTTCTGTCTGCCTGTCTGCTATCGTACTGTCAAGTGTTTCTCACAGTCTATTAGTAGTGATAGCGCTTTCTGCTCGAGGGTGTCCAGATCGATCGGTGCTCGGATCACCACTGGATTTACCTTACTCTTTTTACTCTCGGACCGCACTGTTATTGTTCGCCTGCATAAATACACACCATGCGATACATACGTAAATACACGCCTGCTATCGAATAGATATGGAAGATCTTGTTTGTACGGCCAGCGACTAACAGCATTTACAGTACAAACGTTCGCTGTTACCGTTACATGAATATACAATTTTTTAGTAGTTACTGGTCAACATCATTCAATCAATGTGTCTCAACAGTCGGAAAAAAAATGAAAGATGTTGCATGTACGCAAATATCGTTAGCGAAATGAGATGGTATAAAATCTCGCTTGATGGCATAAAATCTCAAAATGAAAATGAAATGAAAAAATCTTGAAAAGAGTTCGCACATGTTGTAATAATTCCGTATTTTTATTATGGGTTCAGCAAGTAATCTGGGACGAAATTAATTACTATCAAAAATTAATTACAAAAATTAATTACAATAAAGAGAACCAAATTTGATTTTTGCCGACGCGATTTGCTAATTACGCGTCGTTCTCTCGTGGGCTCAGAATTTTTGAATGCGACTCTGTGCATTATGCTATTTACACGTGGCAAGAGTTGATAAATACGAATATACGCCGCGGCGAAACTTCGTTGCCACAGTATTCTCATAAAACTTAGTTCCGCGAGCGCCCGGTTCGCCATTCATCAGGCTGCATATAATGAGCCTCTCCAGCTGTGCATCCGCTCGAGTCCGTTGAATCCCGTATACATACGGTTTCTAGTTACGCGCTGTCGAGCCACGGCTGAAAACAACGTGTCGCAGACGTTTCCGTTATCGCTCGGCACGATTTACCTATTGTGCGCTCTTAACCTTTTGCAAATGCGCTTAAATGCCGCGTTCGCTTGTCGCGTTAGTTCGAATTACAAGTCCGAAGCTCTCTTGTGCGCCGGCACAAGTGTCCAGGCGGTTTGCTGAATCAAGGGAAATCCGCAAATTTCCCGTTTGCCCGGAGGTTTATTAATAAAATGGACGATGTCTTATTGTAATTATCGTTCATGACGTAGTTACTGAGAATTGGCTGTAATATTGGAACAATATTGAGCAATTAGTGAGAAATCGGAATTTGCAATTAGTGATTAAACCGGAATTTCATCGCGGAAAGTCGTATTTTAAGACACGAGAACATTCGCGAGATATATATTAATTTTCGCATTTACAGCGTTATTCCATTTCTGCTATATTATGTTTTAAACGATAGACTCTTTTAGTCATTTTGAAACCAATTTGGGGAAATGTCGGGGAGAATGGTGGTGTGCGTCTTTTCGACCTTTTGACATCCTGAAATACTCCATTAGATTGAAAGCAACAACTGATAGTAATAATTATCAAATTTAATTATAATTTATAATTTTAATTTTATTTTATCTCGTACGAGACAATTTCGTTAACATATATTTTATATTTTAATTAAATATACAAAACGAGATGAGAGAATTTTTTATTTTATGAAGATTGTGATTCAATATCTCTTTTATTCAATTTCTTGTAAATGCATGAAATACATGTACCATCTTATACTGAACTCATTCTGTATCGGAACGCAGACGCGGCAGCATTAATTTTTATAAAAAATCTATTTGATTAACCCTCAGCGGTATTGCCAACGATGTAGGACGAATTAACGCGCATTTCATCAATATTAATAAACTTTTTCCGTGATTTGCCTAAACGTTTTTCCCGCCGAGTATTACGTGTGATTCTCATTTCGCAGCTATAGTTTTTCGTTTAGCATAAAAAGCATTTTGCATTCACGAGAAAGCATTTTTGTAATCAATCGTTTTGATACGCTACGACAACGACGGTCATCTAAAATTTTAAATTTATGCCGGCTGTCGCATCCAGGTATCTCGCGATGCACTTTTCTGTACTCTCCGTGTGCGCGCGGATTTTTTTCTCATTCTTATTTATGAGTTATGAATAAAGAATCGCGGTAAATAAGGAAGCTCGTCGATCCGGTAAAATATATCCGTTATGCATGAGAGCTGCCGTTAATCGGATAAAAGGAATTTATGCGAATGTGTATTTTTCCCTTTCGTATATCTGCAGGGATGGGCGGGGAGGGAGGGAGTTACGGTTCAGGGTTCAGCGACGGGATTAATTTCTGCGAGATGCGTAAAAAGCACGAGACTGCATTTTTTGCATTTTATACGAACAACATGGATATTAACGTTTTAAATGATGTAATAGATTTGCAGATTATTTAAATGCGTACCTGCAAATTAGAGCTTATATAAAAAAGCATGCGAATGCTGTGAGTGTATAACAAATTTAATTGGTATAACATTAACGAAGGTTTACAACGCGTTTGTTATACCTTCGGCTGTTTAGCAGAATAGTGTTTATTCGTTTCGTTGGAGTTTGATATACATATACGATATTAATTTGCATAGAGAGATCAATAGTTATTCTTTCAATGTCTTGCGTGATTTATACATCAATCTTGGAGCTTGAACACATATATATGATTTCTACATTTCGATATTAACAAGCGCACCTTGACGTTACTGGATGACGTAATCACCTTTCTTTTCGTTTTGTAGGGCTTGCAATTATTCATTTTTACTCTATAGAACAGACGAGACCATTAGCGTTTTTCCATATCGAGCATTTTCCTCGCCTGCATACTCGCAACGATTTTTCCTCTCTATTTTTTTTTTTATATACGTATACATGCCGTGAATTCATTTTTCTTCTGCCGTGGCTTCAGCCATTCTACACAGTTATGGAAGCTCTGCAGTCGCGACTGGTAGTAAACAGCAACTATTAATAAGCCGACGACATGCTGGAAGCGTATCGGCTTGCGTGTGCCTGCGAGAGAACGCTGTCTCGATTAGCGGCATAGTGTGTTCGCAGTAGATGCGATACAGTAGTCGGAGCGATAAGATTTATCTAGATCCTAGGTCGCCTATTATGCCTAACATACGTTACAGTAACGTATCGTTGGGATGTACGCCACCGTTGATAAGCTTGTGCATGCATCACACGGGGCGAGCAAGACTCCATTCCCCCTGACTGTCAGCAAGTTCCGAATCAATCGGGCGTTTCTAAAGCGTTATCTTCGGTACAGTGCAATGGCAATATTTATCTCGTTAGGCTTTTCACGCTAATTCGTTCAGCGTCATGTAAAATGAAACGCGGCGGGCAATTGTCATAAATAATTGTGGGCGACAGATTTTTAATTGTGCGAATGCGCACAGCTCGCCGGGTCGAGATCGAACAATCGCGCAATTACCGCTATTCGTGATTCTAGATTAATCAAATGGATATTTAATTTGATCGAATATTTAATATTCCCAAAGTGTATAAAATTATAATACAGTAATAGGAAAAACCATGCTGTGGGTATGTGAAAGCTGAAATATGTGTTTGTAGAGAATTGTACCTATAGATCAACATTTTAAAAAAAATTTTACAAATGAAAAATAATGTAAAACGAGCATAAGAAACTTATTCTCTCTAGTAATTACATTAAAAAATGATATAGTATAAAAGACAAGTACGTTACATTTTGAAAATTACAAGCCTTCCTGGTGATAATTATAATTAGACTTTGGGGTTTGATAAACATTGTCAAGTTTTGCTTTGGTATCTCTTCAACGTTGCCACAGACGATTCTGCGATGACGCCGCTCTGCTTGAAAAGTGAAGGGAGGCGAAAGGAGGAGAAAAGACAAAGACGTTACATCGGGGATGAATGCGGGGCGTAGACGATGTAACGTGATAAATTTTGCATTTTTTTTTCTTTTCCAGGACGACCGGTAGTCCTTCTAGCAAATCTCCAGCAGGTGGTAGCGGCGGTCCCGCGAGCGGTGCGGCAGGAGCAACAGCGGCACCAGGAAGCGGCGCCAGCAATGCCGGAAGCGCGGAACCCCGTACACCAACCACTGGGCCGCAGAACAAGCAGCTGCAGAATGTCAAAGGAGAACACCCTTCGGTAAAACCTCTGAAGCTCATCCGTGATTTTTGACGCGACGACGTCGCGGCTATCAATTATGCTAACGAGATAATTTCAAAGACCTTCGCAAAGCCCACCTCGTACAATCTAATTTGCCATCTCAGATTTCAGGATGGAATTCTATTTGTAACTTTATATACCGTGTATCTTAATATATGACGTACATGTGTATTTTTGATATTTTTTTTTGTAAAAGTGTATTTTGCATTATGAGGTACATAAAATTATAAATAAGATTATGTCATGAATTTTAACGCGGGTTATACATAGTAAGGTCCAAAAATTTCCAGTTCAACAATACAAATACAAAAAGGTAATAAAATGAAACAATTATTTTTATTTTTCTCAATATAATCATCCCTTATTTTAATATATTTTTTAGAACGATGAATTAATTTTTCTGTTGTTTTATTTTACCACCTTTTATATATTATTGAGCCAGAAACATTTGGATCTTACTATAGATTGTCTAAAATTAAGGACTATTATTTTTCAAAGCTAGAACGGCAATCACCAAAAAGCAATTACTACTACCTCTGTACATTATTAGAAATTGCCCCGATGTTGCATTTTAAAAGTAAACTTGAGATTAATTGCAATAGCGTATAAGCGACAATTTTGTTTAATATAGAAACTGATCTATAATTGCAACAAAATGCATTTACGCTGTTGTAATATAATTGAGTTAATATCGCACACGCTGCATCCTGATAAAGATACGGTGAATTTTCGTGTGTTGGAGATAAACTTGAAATTTTACGACAGTTAACTCTTCCCGTCCTAGACCTGCTTCTTATAATACGATTTTAAGAAGATTGCGTTTTAGTACAAATTCTCTTTCTCTCTCTTTCACTGTATCCTTCTCAGCAAAATGCGTTCTGGGAGGAATCCCGTGGAAAGAATCGCCTCTCACGAAATAGAAAAGAAAACAATAGTAATGATCGCATTGGCGATCTGTGTGTTGCAGAAAGCGTTTCTACAGAGCAGGTCCATCTCCTTGGTCGACATGTACATCGATAATTCGGAACCGAGCGAGAATGTTGGCCAGATCCACTTCAGTCTCGAGTACGACTTCCAGAACAGCACGCTCATTCTGCGCATCATACAGGTCAGTCGTAGTTTCGTACATGGATGCGCTAGAACTTGGCTCTTTGAAACATGCCTGCAAGCCGTTTATTTCGATATCGCTCGGTGTTTGCGTGTGACGCACGCGTCGATCGCAAGCAATTGGAATATCACTGCGTTCATATTAGGATCGTAATAATATATTATGCGTGACACCGACGCAATTTACATTCATCAAGTACACTGTTCAATTCATAGTGCCAAATTATACACAATTTAAGTCATTTTTAACCATTTCTACTTTTAAGTTACTCCTACTCAATATGTCGTTAATTTAACTAAAACAATGTTAATTTAACTAAACCAATGGAGTGAGAATGATACTGTTTTGTGTTAAAATAATAAATTTTGACACGCATGGTAGTTAAAAATGACATGTTATTTAACTTAAGGTATTAGTTTACAATTTCACCTTTTATTTAACAGCGTATAATAATGCATAATATACGTATAGTAATGCTCAAAAGGTTTCTCGTCCAAAAATAGAAAATAGGTAATAAAATGAAATAAATTATTTTTATTTTTCAATACATTAAAAAAAATATTCTGAATTTTTGTTCTCAAAATAGTTTATATTGCTATTTTTTAATTACTGGTAAATTACTGGACACTATTTTTTCATTACTAGTTTCCTTTTTACGCAAATTGGATTTTAATTTTGAAACTATAACATAATGTTGAAAATAAACGATACTTTTAAAATTGAAATCCGATTTTTCCGTGGAAAAAATTTACCAGCAATGAAGAAGTAATTTTCACAGTGTCAAACCATTTTAAAGCCGAAAATTCAGAATATTTTTTTTACTAATATAAAAAAAGTAATTTATTCTAAAAAATATATTGAAATAAAGAATTATTATATTAAAAAGTAAAAATAATTGTTTTATTTTATCACCTCTTTTATTTCCTTGGGCGAAAATTTTTCGATTTTACTACTATTTTACTAGAATAATTAATCGAATCAAAATTCAAAGAGTCATTATCGCTGACGCGAGTAAATTGATCGTTTATACCAATTAGTGATGTTCGCATTGGGTAAAAAAGCACGGAGCAAAAATATTTAGGAATAAATATACATTAGCTTTATTGAGCTATTTCGCATACAACCCTGTTACTCTTATGTAAAAGGTTGATATGCGCATATCTCTCGTTGTCGACGCCTGTGTTCCGACACAAGCTACGGAAACGTAAAACCGGGATGTAGGTGGGCGCATTAGCTTGATTTTTATCTCGCTACATTACGGCCACGTCGATAAGGACCGTCATAAATCGTCGACGGGACACGCGTTGCCACGCCGAAAAATGTATCTATATACGTGCGCGAAAATACGTATCCTGGTAAACTGGGACGTCATACATTATTTCCTGTTACAGCAGGGGCAGAGAGAAAGGGGGTAGTTTTGGAAACTCGTCGCTCGACGAGCTCGGGGAAAAAGTTCAACGGGACGGGGACTTTTGTTGTAAACAAACGCATAAATTCTTTCCAAACGCTGAACTGCGTTCGCCTCGCGCGATTTAATCCGACATTAAGCGAAACACTCGGGCAGTTTTCTTTGTTTTCCACAGCGAAAATTATCGTGCCAAGATCTCACTGGGTGAAGAGCAACCTCTGAGTATATGCATCATACATTAATATCGTTACACGTACACACAAATTTTACATTGTACAACGTGTTGTCGGTGGATTATTTTTCATCCCGTACAGACATATAAAATTGCATTATTATTATGAAATTATGATGTAATATCAATTGCTTCTTGCCACGAGGATACAACTATATGCCACTTTTACCGGGAAAAAATTATAATGGAATTACGCGTAGCATTATCGCGCAATTTATCGAAAAAGCATGTGCCGGTAAAAGTTTCATTTCTCACTCAATTTGCATCCGACCTCTTTTCCTTGACGAATATTTAATCGTTTCGTTGTTGAATTATTTAATAGAGAGCTTTGACGCATTGCAACTTTGTATTTTATTATATGTATTTTTAATTTTACTACGTCAAGAGTTAGATCTGCAAAATTATTAAAAACAGCCGTTTTTACTTTTTACATTATCTCGTTATCTTGTTATCTTAATTCCTGTGAAATTTGACGCGTGCACAACATGATTCTCGCGAGGTATTTCTGTTTTTCGGACTATTCGGTTAATTTCGGGCAAAATGTGTTTTTCGCAGCTAACGCGCATCATAAACAACCCGGAATGTACCTACCCGATGAATAAAGCGGGGAAACATGCTTTCGTCCTTAAAAATTCTTATTTTCGAGAGTTCTCGTCGTGTTTCTCGTGGTATGAAAATTTGTCGCGACAACTCGAAATGCCAAACCAACCGTTTACCAAAGACATCGCGTTTATTCCATTCACATCCAATATCTTTGTAATTTGTAAACTCCAAGGTAGAAATTTCTCCTATAGAAATATTTGTGTAATGTGCACACACATGTCACAATATTACGTTTATAGTTAGCAATAGTTAGAAATTGTGTCAGTTTGGAACCGACTTTCCCTCAGCGGATATTTGACCAAGCGCTATTTCTCCTTGCACCTTCTAATTTTCTTTTTAATATCAACGCCAAATATTCTATTTTAAGTATCAGAATTCCGCGTTTTAGCAAACTTGGAATTAAATGATGACGAAGGATTTGTTTAGTCGGCAGGATGTAATTTATCTTTAATGGCTCATAAATAAAGGAAAGAGAGTACCTTCGCAATCTCGCGGGAATTTTTTTTACTTATTAGATAGGGCACTCCGCATTTGTTTTTTTTTTTTTTTAAACTTTCCATATAATCTCAAAGTTTGTTCATAAAGTTTTGCGATACTTTAAATGCACGGAATCATTCGCGAGAAATTTGAGTCGGCATAATGACGTTATGAAGTTCCAAGAAACGGTCTGACAGGCAAATGAAAAATGACCGTGTCCACCTCCGACGTAAATGCCTTCAAGGCCACGAGCGACTTTTCGAACCGGACGAGCCATCGCGAAAAGTTGGAAAGAGGGCCACTTTCGGGCAGGACTTATTTTTCAAAACACAGGCGGCCATCAAGGCCGTTAAGGGCTGTTATTGATTTTGTTTGCCGACCACGTAGCTCCCATTAACAGTATCGACTATGTTGCGCGCACAAAGGCCCGCTCACATGTTCACAATCTGTCTCAGGACGATGTCAGCTATATCACACGGAGGCTGTTGCGCGCACACTGAATTCTCTTACATAGACTTTGAGAGACTCAGACGATGGCTTTGTAAGATGCGATAGAAACAAAGACGTGTATCTCCGTCGAGTCTTCGGTAGACAAATGCACATGTTTTTATAACATTTTGGACGAAACAACAGCTATTTACGTATGCATATAAATATGAATAAAGCTGGATTTCAACTTTCATAGATTTTTATACACATTTTTATTCTGTACGCTGACATATATATTATATGGAATAAAATGTTCTTTTCTTATATATTTCAAAACATTGCGAGTCGTATCACTTAAAGCGGCTCAAGTGTCGTCACTCTTTAGCTGTCTCCTTTTCTTATCTCATATTCTGTAGTGTCCCTTCCTTTTTAGTCTGTTTATTCGTATAAGCCTAAAAAAATTTTGAACATTTACCGTTGTCATACATATATACGGCATGATTGAGCGGAAAATCCAGCCTTGTTTATCACATTATGCAGGCGCTATGCGTGGAGTTGTATGTCTAGAGAGATTTATGTACATCAAACTTCACTCTCCGTGAGGAGACTTGACGCGAAAGTACACGAAAGTGTATATTCCATGTAATCGTAGGCTTAAGGGGCGACAGAAAGTTCGTTGTTCCTTAAAATTCCGTTGTCACCTCTCATATCGATATCCGATTTGCTTCAGGGTAAAGACCTGCCGGCGAAGGACTTGTCAGGCACTTCCGATCCGTACGTACGTGTGACGCTGCTCCCGGACAAGAAACACCGACTCGAGACAAAAATCAAAAGGCGCACGTTGAATCCGAGATGGAACGAGACGTTCTATTTCGAAGGTAAGCGCGTGTGTTCGGTAATGCTCCTCGCATTGCGTGGCTCGCTAAAACGTACCTTCTTCCACAGGTAAACGCGCGGAAATACATAAATGCAAAGCAATTTTGTTTCGCGTTGCGAATAAGAGACGGACGACGTTGTATCTGATTGCGTTAAGCCGGTTTAAGGAAACCGTAACGAACCGTAACAATCTGAAAATAACAACGCGACCTGATACAATCTTCTACTTAAAATTAGAGCAAGACAAAAATTGGAATACCACGTAAATTTGCTGTATCTAATTTTCCTTTGTGAATGAGGAACGTCACTTACGTCAAAGTACGCTTTGAAATGTTAATTCAATGCAAGAGCAATATTTTATTGATACAAAATACGGACTGTTTACAAATTATATTTATAAACGTTTATTATAGGAACAAAGTGCGATGGAATTTGATCGGTAAATGAATTGATCGTAATGTAACGAAGCATTATATATTTATGTGTCGATTCTCTGCCTAGGTTTCCCTATACAGAAGCTGCAGAGTAGGGTACTACATCTACACGTCTTCGACTACGATCGATTCTCGAGGGACGACTCCATAGGGGAAATGTTTCTGCCGCTTTGCCAGGTAATTTAGCAAGACGTGCCTGCTTGCAATTTGCGCGGTTCAATTATTACCACGCGGTAGATGCGGATTAAGGGATTCGCATGCCACGGCAATAGGATTCGCGACGGATATGTGAAATCTGACGTGTTGCACGTGTCGCGTCTCTCGTCTTGCGTCCCGGCTTCCGGACTCTTATCTCGTAACTATTATCGTGGAATTACCGTTTAAAAAACAAATCCGCCATTGTGGAATTATCGCTCAACGAACGAGTTGACCACTGCATGAACTATTTCGGGGAAATAACGAACAGAAACTTGCAACAAGATCCAAAAAATGCAATTACTCCTTGCATTTTTAATAATTATCTCGGTAACAAGATATTAAAACAATTATTTTACTTTAAAATAAATTAATACATCATTTATGTAATAATTCTTTTGTTCTAATATTTTATATTTATGTGCTACAATGTAACATAAAAGTATATTATTTATTTGGATATGAGATATTTATGTATGTATCTTTTAGATATACTAAACATTACAAAATATTTCTTTAATTATATGTATAAACTTGCTTCTGTGAAGCTTACTAAACAATATTATTTTGTCTGAAATAGATCTAGATTCTTTTGGAAATACATTTTTGAAGAATATTGTGAGATCGATCGAATTTCTAGTAATTACATTTTTCACATGTGGAAGTTTTTAATTTGTTAATTGTGTCAGGGAACCACATAACATCATAATTTCAGCTCGATATCAATATTACCGAGCGGAGGATTAATCTGCGCGCACAATAACACCGAGAGACACGCGCGTGTGATAATTCTATCCTATGCACACATTCATTTCCCAAGAGCAATTTGTGATACATGCCGGCATTGCGAATCGGCCGTTGCGCGAATCTCACGCACCGCCATCGCATATAATATGTATATACGGAAAGATTAGTATCATACACAAGAATGTTATATGGACATTTATAGCAACCATAATAAAACAATTTATTAGTAATAATAATAATAGTAATAAAACACGTGATAATCTGAAATAATTTTCTTTTTATTCAAACGCGATTGTTTCGACAGTGGATTAAATTTCAAATGACCGATTCGTATCACGCGAGGCGTGACGTAATTCGTGCAATTCGAGGCGTGTTTATGCTGCAAAAATTTCGCATTTCGTAATTTGCAACATATGATATCAATTAACTATTATGTCCGCACGTGATCACTTCCAACAGAATACTAATTATCTCGCATTCGCTATATACCCTAATTAGAGACAAACGTGACGGAGGTATTAATGGTATTATAACAAATGCTCTCCTCTCGCCTCAAAAAGATCGTATAATTTTTAATAAAGATGTGCAGAGAGAGAGAGTGAGTGAGAAAGATAGATAGAGAAGGGCACACGTGCATGAGGAACTTTTCGTGTCTGTTTTGATTTCATTATTTCTGAATATGCTCGTGATACCGCACGTTGTTTAGCTATGGAATTAATAATCTATGAAAATTAGTTAATACTCACATATAATAGAGAAAGATAATCCCTCGTCCTGCCTTGTTAATAAGTTCTATATTTTGGAATTTTTCTTCGTTAATTAGTTTGACAACTGTTACGAAACTTTAGTTATCAGCGATATCTCGCGGGTTTGTTTATTATAGGTCGATCTATCCGAGAAACCATCGTTTTGGAAAGCTCTTAAGCCGCCGGCTAAAGATAAATGCGGAGAACTCTTGTGCTCGCTGTGCTATCATCCGAGTAATTCCATATTGACGTTGACTCTCTTGAAGGCGAGGAATCTCAAAGCTAAGGATATCAACGGAAAATCAGGTAATGTTACGTTCACCGTATTGTTCACGCATCTTCCGGTAAACCATTGCACTTAATAAACGCATTTGGAAACTTATACAATTATACATTTTGAGATGCTGCGTATATGAACGCAATAATACCCTCTTTCGAATTAAATTGCATTTTGAGTTAAAAAGCATTACGTATTGTGCACGGCAATGTTTTGTTATTATACCTTTCTACAATCGCGAGAATGAGAAACTGGGTGGGTAATTAAACATTTACATTTTCAGATCCGTACGTCAAAGTGTGGCTACAGTTTGGCGACAAAAGGATCGAGAAACGCAAGACTCCTATTTTCAAATGCACCTTGAATCCAGTATTTAACGAGGTATTCTCCTTTAATGTACCTTGGGAGAAGATCAGGGAATGCTCTTTGGATGTAATGGTGATGGATTTCGACAACATTGGACGAAACGAATTGATCGGTCGGATTCAGCTCGCAGGTATTTTAAACTTTTCAATAATGTATCTTTAAATATAACAATCTATTCCACCGATATATTCATATTTAAAGTAATTAATTACTGAGTTTAAAAATTCTGAAATTTCTTAATTACAATTGATGAAGGCAGTTAACAAATACACTTATTTTCAAAATATCGAGAATTTTTTTGTTTCTGTTTTAATTTTATTATTTTTGAATATAGTTATATTCAAAAAAGTAATACTACCTATACGAAGAATAGGCTAAAAGTTGAACATGATATATTTAATTGTTTTTATGGAATTTTTAAAATTATTATCCATCTAAAAGAGATTGTCAAGATTATCAAATTACATAGAACGTTCTACATAGCTATTATACATATATCACACGTGTAGATTTACCCGAACTGTCCAGAATTTCAAGAGCTATACGACGTAGCTTGTACTCGAAACTTTAATGTTTTTGCGCTAAAGTAACTAATGTTTCAACGCGTAATCAAGTAACCGGTGTAAACAAACGTCATAGAAACAGATAGCAGTTTGAAATTGGAGATCGGTGTATAGTGTACGGTGTAACTTCCTTTCCAGGAAAAAATGGAAGTGGCGCGAGCGAAACGAAACATTGGCAGGACATGATCACAAAGCCGAGGCAGACCATTGTGCAGTGGCATCGCTTGAAGCCCGAGTAAAGAACACCCTTACCTTGATCGACGACAAATGATATTCTATCGGGCGGATTTTCCCCCTCGGGACGCGTCGCCCGTCAAAGTTATGTTAACGAGACAACTTTTTTTTTCTCGTTTGCTCGATATCCTCCACCCGCAACCGATCTCGACGAGAGTACCGTACCCTTCGACGACTGTACAATATCCCCTCCGCATCGCGCGGGGCACTCTTAGCGACGCTGGTCGTCGGGGAGCAGTGCCGATTACGTGTTAATTGCGAATAGGAATTCGAGGCATTCTCGTTATCGCCCGTTGTTGAGCTATCGTCGCGCGCTAACGAGCAACGATCAGGACGAATCATCGTTATCGTTGGTATAATGACAAACCTTTAATTTGTCAAGCGTTTTTGAGCGTGTGATCAAGCGTTATAAACGCGTCGTTTGACACGACCGGGCGTTAGATAAGAGCGATGAGATGCACTGATATCTTGCAGAAATTAATAGTCGACGGCGGCCAGTCCGCGTCCGCAAGAGGAGCAAACGGCTACGGAGGAGACTCAGTCTTCCGTCGTAGCGAAATCGGGCAGCCTCTCCGGACACACACACACACACACACTCTGATGCCGTTTCTCTTATTTTCACCCTCCTCTTCTCCCTCCCTCCTCTTCTCCTTGTCTGTGTCCGTCTCGTTCGCCGCTCGGTGCGGCGTTTAACGACACGGGATCTACGAAATTAGGTATATTGCAGGTAAAATCGCGCGGTTGTTCGCTCCAAGACGAGCGATCCGAGCGTTTGCTCGCCAATTTCACGCGAACATCTAATGGACATTTAACTTGTTCAGTCGCGTTTAAACGTCCCATAGACGTTTCGCGAGACTTTTGTATCGATTGAATCTATACACGCTTGAGATCACGTAGGAACTGAGGATGTTAAAATCAAAGGGGCAAGTAGATAGACGAGATACGCGTCGCGTTCTTTTACAAACTAAGAGTGATATTTTTATGAATAAACATTCGCGTTATTACGGCAGCTTTATCAGTTTTGCGGTGTGACAACTCTAGTTGAAACTCGTAAATCGAGGATTTGTCTACAACACAAAATTTTGCTAGTAATTGACTAAAAAATGATAAAACGATATAATCGACATATTACACTCTCTTTTACTTGCTCCTTGGACTGTCTAACTGGAGAGAATTATCTCATATCATGAGGATGGAACCTGAATTACAAAATCGACAAATTTTCTAGAACAATGAATACCACACTTCAGCGTGATGATGATGTTACAAATTTGCATTCAAGACGTTTATATTTCTATTAAACGTTATTATGTATTAAGATATATTGCGTGACCAGGATCTACCGCGAGATTTATCGTTATGACCGAATCTTCGTTATAAAAGTCAAAAATTTCATACAAATATGCTATAACAAACGACAAACGAATCTGCATTTGCTTTATTTAAATATAATTTGCTTGCACTTTCGCATCTGCATCCTGTTGCACCTATGAAAAAATTCTCGGAAGTTTGCTCCTTTTCTGGAACATCTCTCCAACGAAATTTCCTGATGGTTTATTTACATTTTTAGATACAACGGTTTAGAAAAAATTACACGGTTCATAAATAAATTAAGAAGATTTTAAATCGTTTTCTAAATCTGGTTGTTTTAGACATGGACAAGTGGTTTTTAAACGACTTCAATTTGACAATATAAATTTTATAAAATTTTGAAACATTGAAATGGCCACTCATACTGATTTGTATAAATGTAAAAAATTGCGCAAATTTTACAGCCTTTTCTGCGCTATCTAAATTCTGAATATTTTAGCTTTGATATTTCCGATTGTAGCTTTTAAAGAATCTGAATGCCATGGAATTCTAAATGCGCTTCGTCTGTTGCAGAAAAATTATATTTAATTTTTCAACGAAAACATTAGCTTAATCATTCAGACGGTTTAGAAGGCTACACATGTGTAGATGTAATATTTTTATATTTTTTCCACGACTTAAAAGCATTAAACAAATTTTCCATCTTTTATTTTTGATCATTTCTAAATAATTTCAAGAATCGTTGTTCATTGAATGAACATACATTCGCTGTGATTGTACCTAAAAAGATGGCAGCGATAAAGTAGCCTTCGCAATTGCATCGAGACCTATATCCAATGTGGCTTTTAGAATTACTTTGCTAACAGAGTTTTGAAACTAAACGCAACCCCCTATTGGAACAACCTTGCTTACAGGCTGTAGTTGTGTATAGCCGATCACTTTTAGGGACAATTCGATTTTAGTGGATTTTAGAAGTTAACTTTGGTTGCAGATTACTTTGGCTTTTGCGATTTTTTTTGCTATTTTTTACGGAGGTACGTATGACTATTAAGTTGCTACGAATACATGCAATTGTTAAAATAACGCCAAATCCGCAGAGAACACGGATGCTGGCAAAAAAAAATACAGGATACTACAGTAGCTTCCAACGTTGATGTTTGTGATGTAGGATGCTTCGATACTGCGAAGAAACGGGCGAAATAATAAAAAATAACTCTGTTACTATCAAAGCGCGCCCCTCCCAACAGAGGCGAAACATTTCGAGATAGTTCGTAGGAGACAAGCGATATCTTCGTAGGGATGGGCATTAACTAGTGACTAATCAGTTCTACCGATTTGTCGGACAACCAATCATTTTTTAATCATGAAGTGATCTTTAAAACACGTAAAAATTTAACAGGCATTCCAAAAAGATCTTTAAAAGAAATACTCGAAAAATATGAATATATATAAGATAAATGAATAAAACGACAATTAAACGTTTACAATTTTTGTGTAAATACTTTGTATTAACGAATTTTAGGATTTTACTCAGCTGGAACAGTATAGTTGAGCAGCAACTGAACATGTTTGGTATGTACATACCATTAGATTCAACGAATTAACTTCGATCGCTTCTGAGTTGCTGTTCAATTATTGACTTTGTGGTAATTTATTCAGTATATAAAATTTGAAGAATTATTCCAGTAAAATCCTATAACGTGTAGCATGGACTAATTAAGAAAAATAATTAATCTGTCAGCAACTGATTGGAAAAAGGTGAAAAATTAGTTTGTCGATATGATCGATTGGTTTCGCCCGTCCCTACCCTCTCATTGTTAGTTACGCTTTTTATTAGCGTTACTCGCGATTATCCGGGTAACTTTACATGAATTTCCCGTTCGCGCGACTCCTGATTATTACTAAAAAGCCCGGTAAGGGAGAGATATTTTTGACGGTACTTTTGTATTGATAAAGTCAGGGCGATTCCTTGGAAGTATTCACGCGCCGAAGTGCGATCGGTGTACCTCACCCATCGGGGGAGAGTGAAAGAAAAAAATAATGTTACGTTATACCTGATAGTCTGCTGTTGTTAACAATAATATAGAAACACGAGTCAAATTCACGCGCGAATTTGCTCGGCACACTCGCAGAGTGTGCGCCGTTAATGTAAAAAAAAAAGAAGAAAAAGAAAAAATACAAAAGGACGAACGATCCATGTTGTGTTTAAACCAAGCGTCTAGCGTTGAGCGTCGCTCGCGTCCGAGAAGTTCGTCGGCGGAAAGATGTACGTCGTTAGCGCGGAGGAGAGTCAGCCGAACGAAATTGCCGGCTCGCCGGAATAAAAGCGCCGAGTGGTCGATATAATAGCGAGGATTTAACTAGCTTCCTTTAAAAAAGAATGGACGAGGGAAAACTCAATCTATCCCAATCTGTTCCTCTTAATTACACTCGCCCTTTTTAGTTCTTTACTTTCCACGAGTTCCACGGTCGCGACGACGACGCCTATCGCCTGGCTAACGCTAGGTCATATAAACTCGTGCACATTGTACATACATATATATCGCAATCGACGTAGCGCGACGAAGACTCTCCTTCGAAGTAGTTTCCTGAACGCGAGCGACGCTTTAGTGACATTCCTTCGCGTATGAACGATCGCCGGGATACCGCGGATATCAGGATATCGCGAGATTGCGGTCGACAGCCGACAGCACGTTTCTTTCTTATATGTACATTTGGCGTGATGAGATAGAGAGAAAGTGAGAGAGAGAGAGAGAGAGAGAGAGAGAGATAAAAAAGTATCGCTATTAAAGAGTTTACCTACGTACCAACCGGTCAATCCCGCCCCGCTGCCCAATCCTCATCCGTACCCCATTTCCCGCACCTTCCTTTTGCAATCGCGACAGATATCTCCCGGAAATATTTTTACATTTTAAGCGTTACATTTGGATCGAAGGTGTTGCCGATTTTTCGTAATTACAATAGTCTTCTACCGCGCACGCGGAAGAGAGGGGATACCGTAGAGATTAGCGAAACACGGAGCGAGTATAAAATAGTCTACTATATATATATATGTATGTGTGTGTGTGTGTGTGTATGTATACATATATGCATGTACATATACATGTATATGAACACGCAACATGTGAGTAAATGGTTATACTGGTATATTATTATACGGAAGTATCGAGTAGCACAAGGATTAGATTAATATTTGTATGTCGTAGCCTGTATACATTGTATATAAGATACAGAGTGTTTCCCGGTTTACGTATCACGTTAAAATGATGGTATATAAGCATGGATACTTCGAAGTTCGTTACCGTGAGAATTTAGCGGAGCGTCTCACCTTTCCCCCTTCTACCGTTAAATACCGTCAAATATATAGTAGGATCGTTCCTAGCATTTCCGCGTGTTACACAGGGTGTTAAAAGCGTTAAAAGATACGATCCCTTCTTTCTCTCAGTCGCCCTCGAGTTCGGTATCATGCGCTTCGAAGTTGTTCCCTTCATGTCTTTCGTTGTGCTTGAGCTAGATTTTTCACAGCCGACGCGAATTCGATGGCAAAATATGGATTAGCCGTCACATATATTTCACGTTATTCGATTCTTTTTTTCTTGGATTCGATCCTAATCCACCCGACTTCTTTATTTCCCCGAAAACACAATAAATGCGACTAATAAAAGCGCTTTTCGTATCGTTTGTCCCTGAGAATAGCAATTTCTCTGGCCATTTCTTGAACGATCATAATATGTGAAAATATAACAAGGTGCCAAAAGAATATATAACACGTAAGATCACTCTTCAATCACGTCATGCATATACGTTTTAACAGAGGCAAAGTGATAATTACGCGTAACGCGATTCAATTAAGGGAATAAGATGTATTTGCATTTCGATGTTTTGTACACGAATAACCCACGATGTACAGTCGCCGCCAATGATTCCTTTCCTGGGATAAGGGGGGAACATAAGAATACCTCAGAAAAGGAATCATTGGCGGCGACTGTACAGAGTAGAGTAATGATCTGCACGTAGCAAGGCGACGACCATTTCGACGTTATTCAAATAAATTTGCATTTTCTACTTGATTTTTTTACACACTGCTCTCCGGTCAATTTTTCTTTTTCTGGATGTATACATTTTTTGCGCTACAATATGGATATATATTATACTCGAAGCGCGAACGCGGATGGAGAAAAATTTGCCTAATCCTTCTAAAATGGGATAATTCAATAAACTGCGGTCAGTCTGGCTTGAATGTCAAATATAGCCGTATTTTTAGGTTTTGCTCCGAATAATTTGATTTGGAACAGAATCGATTTATTGGAAGTTGGCATTTCTCAGTTAATTGGTTTCGCATGTGACAAGTCGTTCGCGTGACGGCCTCGCGTAAATAGAAAAAAAAATTCGTCGCGTTAACTAGTATTCTGAATAACGCGGTTTTTCCAGATTGTCCGACTATCTACAAGTCGAATAGTTCGGAAACGCAGCCGCTGCTAGACTCGTAGACATAATTTATGAAATCGCCAAAACTTATTAACGCAAAAATGTCAGTCCTATTCTCTCTACATCCCTCAATTAGTATCTCTTGTTTCTTGAGCTTTTCCGTGAGATCATAACTCGTTTAATTTTTGCGAAGACTCATTTGCAACTTTCCCATCGTCCTCTTCAACATCTCGATAATCCGTCATATCGGTTCCTTTCTCATCGTCTGACCTTTACATTACCATGGTTTTAACGTTTGTTATAGACTGGGTTGAACGTGTAACGTTTAAGTACTTATAATATAAAGCGAAATGTCGTGTGTGTTAGGCATACTAATCCGTATCGTGATACATATATGTCGAAGCGTAGTCACATAGTATACAACATAGTTGACGACAAGTTGAAAGGGTATAATGGATAAACAAGTGAAGTGATTGCAGCGGACATGCCGGAGACGTTCGATGTTCGACCTTATGTTTGCGCAGGCTTGCAAAATATATTAATTCTAAGTACTTTAGGGTGACGGAGGAGGGAAGAAGTATCGAGAGTACCACTAGCGAATAGTGTATGCGATAGTACGAAGTGGAAAGTGACGTGGGCCTTATATCATGGATTACCTCAATTGTAAGCAGCTTAAAAATGCAATTTCTTGCACGTGATGATGTCAAAACTGATGATTTCAAACGAAAAATGTACCGTGATTCGTACTAGATACTAATAAAGGAGCCATTTTACCTTCCGATAATGGTTCACTGTTGTACGACATTTCTTCTGAGAGGTGTGCATATACGCATATTGTGCTATCGAGCCCGGAAATAAGGGACGTCTTCGATTCTCTTTTTGTGCATTTGACCAATTTTTATACCATTAATATATCTGTACCGATATCATCCGAATGAAGCAGAAGAAGCGAAGACATAAGATCGATGAAGACCGAATTTTTTTTCGGATTTTTTTCTGCTCGAGTAAAATACTCGAGAAAGATTACTATGTATCGCAATTTTTTTGAAAATTTTCGGCATTTATATTTAACTTATTGTTAGTTAAACTTTAAAAAGTAAGATTTTATTTAGAATTGATATGAAACTAGCGATAGTTCCGTTTTTCGCTTCTTGAAATGTAGCTTTTCGGATAATATCGGAGCAAAGTAAAGGTGGTATATTAAAATTCACACACCTTTTAATTTTAATTTAGATAAATTTAGCTATAAATCGAACAAGCGGTTAATTTCTGCTAGGAAACGGATTGTTAGAACAGCTCATCGAGCGCATAGTGTTAAATGTTGTTTGACGAAGGACACATCCTTAAAAGATTGTAATGCCTAAGCAAAATGGCTACGTAATCGTCTCGAGTGATGCCGGAAGAAAGTGCTTATCCACATTAATTATATCTTGATAAATAAATTTCTTACAGCAGTTTGCATTGGCTTTTTTTAAATCTTCTGTCTGCTGTGCGCCTATCAAATTCTGTAATATTCTAGAAATATTTTTAAATTATATATCTGTGAATTTTTAATGTTCAACAATGTTTCTCTTTTAAACACAAATATAAATTTTGTTACGCTAGTCATGAATGCTTAACGAATTTTTACATAGTAAAATATATAAATGAAGTAATTCTGCTCAAGCTAAATTTTAGTAGGCGATATATGTTATCTTTCCGTTCAATAATTAATTTTCGTTATCCTCCGAAATATCGGTAAATTGAATATTTGATATCTCTAGTTGTATTTTAGAAAATTTATTAATTGACAGGTGAGAATTTTGTCGATCTTGAGGACTAGCCTAAATTTGCATAATCTTTTGCTATCATTTGCTCATAATGACAAGCAACGATCGAAACATAATACATAGTATGTCAATGTTACTTAAAAAAAAAATATGTGGATTAGCACTACTCCATTGGCTTTTCTATTCTCCTTTTATTCTCTGTCAAATAACACGCTCTGCGACAGTGAACCAGCAACATATCTCTGCATACGTGTATGTACATATATATATCGTAAGTGTTAAGTCAATGCACAATTATGTAGGCACATCAGCGAGCGCCGATGGATGCAATCAATTTTTCGTGTATGGATCATAAGCTTATCGAAATGTTGGGAAGGTGGTTTAGCAGGATCAATCTGGAGATTCGATATTGTAATTAATCGCTTCCGATCCGTCTGTGTTGCTTTAAAAACGTGTAATACGAGTAGCGAGCGCCGCAGAGAAAGAAGAATGAACACAAATGAATTGTTTGAAAAGAGAATACTGATATAAAGATTCTATTCTTGAAATCCGAGTCGCGTTTTGTGTACATCCTCCTGAGACCTGACGCTACATTTTAGTGACATGCATGTTAATATCATTTCGATACATAGTTTAGAATTCCAAGAAGTAGTGATAATTTAGCGTACTTGTAAGTTTTGCCTTACTTATTTTTACAGTATATAATAGGCATTATACTTTTCTTATAAGAGTTACGCCAAAATGCATGTATCATCCCTATATATTACATACGTTAAATGGTGTAAATATAAATATTTAGACATTTTTTAGATGTATTTCGTCAAATATTATTATATACTTTTACTCATTGACGAGAGAAAGAGAGAGAGAGAGAGAGAGAGAAAGATAAACAGGAAAAAAGAATAAAAAGACAGAGTGAATAAAAGGAATACTTACATAATACTTGTAAAATCTACGATTTTTAATGTGTCAATTGCAAAAATTATGTTTACATACCTTTACTGACTTACCCGTCATCTCTGTTGCTAAGAAAAATGTGGCAGTTTCATGATGCAAATTGTTTAAATTTTTATACAGCCAGAGCGTGGGAAATAAATTGTCTTGTTAACCGTGCAAAGATAAAAATGTGATGTACAATTAAGATACGCTGAGTCTCGGGAGGATATGTTAAACCCGAATTCGTTTCATTGGATACACAAACTATTTTGACTATTTTTTTCCCCTTATTGCTACCTAAAACCGTGCATACGTGTCAGCGCGGTAACATTATTACTGGAAGTAACTTAAACACAATACTAAGAAACAAATTGTATATCCTTACAATAAAGACCTAAGCCTTTACCTGTATATAGTACATGTTCTTTCAACAGTTCTTCGTTCTGCACAACTAAGTATACTTATTCACATCCCATGCACTGATATTGCAACAGGAGAATCATAAAATAAGCAGCAATACTTTATTGATACAATACATATAGCTGCTAAAAATTAATAGCCAACACTAGATCGTAAATTAAATAGTTAATGGCAAAGTTGAGTAAATACCTGATGTTGATTTGCAGCGAATAACAGCCTACAGTGTTCAGTCACGGTTTTAAAGTTTGTCTGCATATTGATATGGACTGGTATTGCTATTTTCCCAATTGATCATCATTGACAATTATCGTGATTTTGTAAGTGACTCTATCACTTTTTGCATTTTTTTTATATAAAATGTGTAGCTGACATTGATTGATGTCAATCGATTAATTACATCGATCATTAATGAAATCATAAGATCCCATTCACTTTTTCACTATTAAATAAGAAATATTGATGTCACATTATATTTATTGGAATGTCTGTTCTTGATGTGCTGATTTTCGTAAATATGTACGTGATGTATAAAAAAATATAGACTCGTGAGACATTTTAGTTAAAGCAAAGTGAGTTGACAGAATTAACCATTCAATAATTATTACAATTTATGCTGCATAATTTACTTAAACTGTTTATCATTCTGTCTATCATTTCCTCTTATTATCTATTCATAATATAAATGAACCATTCAGTTCGATTTCCAATTTGAATCCGCTTTACTTCAATTTTCAATCAAAACTTTATTTATAAAATTCCAGAGCTATTATATACCTACAATCACGTTATATTCAAATTTTTATAAACAATCTACATCTCAAATATAAAATAAATTGTATTATATTTTTGCAGTCATATTATTGAAAAAAAAACACATGACTGTATTCGAATTTTATATTTTTTGTAATGTAATTTTATCAGTTTGACTAAACAGGTTTCGATGAAGACTAAGTAAGTCGAAACGCGTAAACAATTATTATTTCCACTATTATAAATTGGTCGTATGACCTGATTATATAGTTTTGTTTTTATCAAGCATATGTATTTGTTCTTTTATGAACTATGTATTATTATTATAAAAACTTTTTAAACAAGAGGAAATTTAAAAAACGATGTAATTTTTTTAAATAATTTTAAATTATTCTTTATCTATTAAAGGCATTCATTTAAAGGATGTATATTAATACAGTATTTACACAGGTGAATAAAGTTATAGGGAAACAGCATCCCTATCTGCAGGTGATAGGTAGAAGATGATCGAAATAACCGAATTGTTGGATGAACATACTTTAAATTCTTCTACGTAAGTGACATATAGTATAACTTATAAATTCCTGGCATACAACTTGTAATTACTCTTTGTCTTTGTCAAACAATTTACAAATTGATTTCTTTTTTTTGATACACAATCTAGTGTTTTCTTTTAAAATTGAATATCTGTGTTGTTCCTGCTTTAAATGAAGGAAAATGGATTTGGGCTTCGGTTTCTAGCGCTCATCATCGCAAGCACCAAATCACTTTTTTCGCCATTAATTTCTTTAACATTTTTCAAAACATATGACATTTCTTCCCTATGGGTATATTGGGTATCTCCTTTCTCTACGTAGCATTTCCATCAATATATTATAGTTGCTGCAAACCCAGACAACACGTATGTCTCAAATCGGGAGATATGACGTCTTAAAGACAAACTGAAATTTGAAATAAGAGAATTAACATATTTGCATGAATTATCTGTAACATTTTGCTTTGTTGCAAAGATTCTGGACACTTCTATGAATATTAAATCTTTAATAATCTTTTGCAATTAAATTATGTGTTTTATTCTGGCTAATTATACTTTATACCAAAACAACCGCAAAATTTCCGTAATTTATATTCGTGATAGTAATATCATGATTATATCAAACATGTACATCATACGCGCCAGTATGACAAACTATTATATATTATTTTTATATTTTATATCGAGCACTAAGCATGTTTATCCACCTTAAATCAACGTGAACTGCAAAAAACCCAATGCGATTGTTACCTTCAGCTCTACAAGAATAGCTTGTTTACAATTTTTTTTTATTTCATGTATACATATATGTATATACAATTTTATTATCAATTTAAATCTGAAATTTTGTTCTCTCTCTCTCTCTCTCTCTCTCTCTCTCTCTTTCTATATTTCTTTTCCTGTTTAATTCTATAATGTTATATTTAAATCTTTATAAACAATCTGCTTTGTTCATAATTATTCATAATTATAATTATTATAAGTGTTATTATATAAGTACATTGCATTATATTTTTTTTAACTGCTACATGTATAGTGAAGCAGTAGATGTATATTATTGCGTTTATCTACTTTGTTTGCTCTTTCAACCTTACACTGCACGATAGTCATTTCCTGTTTAAACACAAGCGATTCCACAAATTTGATGAGTGCATAATAAAAGTTATTCATAAGTAGTTTCCTCGAACTACCTACATCATTCGTCATAACAAAACTGACAACGATTCCAAGTGTTTCGATACCTTTATTTTGCGTTGCGTTGCTAGATTATTATTATTTATATTAACTTTATTTTAAAAGTAATAAGATGACGACTGATCCAGTTAAGTCGATTCCTGCATTTTACGCTGGGCAAAGTATATTTTTGACAGGTGCAACAGGATTTCTGGGTAAGGTGTTTATCGAAAAAGTGTTACGATCTTGTCCAGATGTTCGCGAAATATTTATGTTGATGCGTCCGAAAAAGGGATTAAGTGTTAATAAAAGGCTCGAAAAAATATTAAATTTACCGGTAAGTTAGAAAAGAAACGTTTACAATCACACATTTCTTGGATTTATTTAAATTAATATATGTACCTCATTTAAATGTATAGTAGAAAGAATTCATTTGTAAATATACTATTGCAACATTATAACTAGAGAAAGTTAATTTCCGCAATAAAATTTTATAAATGGTTTTTATAATAAAAGATTGGAATGCAGGTAAAGCAGAATGTTGTTACGAATGCCATATTAAATTAATGCTATTCCATTATGTTATAAATTTAGTAAAAATATCTAGAAGTTTTTATTATAAGAAAAACCGTTTTATAAATGTTCTTTTATTTAAGTTATTTGACAAATTACGCGAAGAACGACCTTTGAATTTTGAAAAATTAGTTCCGATTTCTGGCGATGTTAGTGAGAAGGGACTAGGATTGTCAGCTGCGGACAGACAAATGTTGATTGAAAGAGTGACTATAATAATACATGGAGCAGCAAGTGTGAGATTTAATGACACTTTAAAATACGCTATATTTGTCAATACTAGAGCAACGAGAGACATCTGTATTTTAGCTCAAAGTATGAAGAATATGAAAGTAAGTAATTTTTACTTAAAAAGAGTAACAGAGATTGTGCATTTGTATTCATAAATAATCCATTGCGTTGCATGATATATTTTAGGTAATGTCCTTGCGCAACAATTTATATTTGAATCATAAATTTTCTCTCAAATATTTATTATGGTATATTTTTGAGTTTAATAATAATTTAAACAGAATAAATTTAAAAATACATATAATTTGTAAATAAATTTCTTACTTTGTAAAGGCATTAGTGTATATCAGTACAGCATTCACACACGTGAATAATCCACTCATTGAAGAAAAAGCGTATCCACCTATAGCTGATTGGCAGAAAATGATAGATATGGCCGAGTCATTGGATAACCATACTTTAAATATTTTTACAGCTAAGTAAGCTATAAATGGTAATCGTGTTTATAAATTTTATATAGTTAAATGTGCTAGAATAATTTGTTTTTTTGGCATTATTTTTTTATTTATATCGTATTTTTAATAATATTTATGTACTAAATTTTGTATACTCTTGAATTTATGTATAGATGTTTGGATTACATACCCAATACCTATATTTTTTCGAAAAATCTAGCAGAGAGCGTAATACAGGAATATTCTTCCTCTTTGCCTTGCGCGATTGTAAGACCTTCCATGGGTACGTATAGCCTTTCTTTGATTATTAGAAATAAATTTTTGCTCCAGTGCGTTACTCTCGAATATGCCCAATTTATTTTTTATATTTATTATTTTATTTTATTCTGCTTTATAAATTATTTGTACAAATAAGATATAATTTTTTGTAAACCATGATTAATATTTATTTTTGTATTTATATAAATATAATTATTCAAACATATCTTTTCAAACATCAAACATGTTTTTACTTGTAATAAACAAATAAATAGATTAACGGTATTTCTTATAAAAAATTAGTTTGTAAATGTTAGTAAATAAAAAATTAGATGTAATAAAAGTTGAAGATATATTTATATAGAGCTTTCCTTTATCATTTCGATTGACATGTATGTAGGCAAGAAATAATTTAATTACTATATGTAGATTAGATATATAGATATACAGATATAGACATATTACCAGAATTTATTAATATAGCCAGTATAATTTAATCTACAAAATTTATGTGATATCAAATCTCATTATCAACTTTAGTGACATCATCGATAAAAGAACCAATGCCAGGATGGATAGATAACATTTATGGTCCAATAGGACTTTATATTGGTGGCGGAAAAGGTATAATACGAGTAGGCTGTTGTAATAAAAATCTGAATGAAGATATAGTTCCAGTAGACATTGTCATCAAAGCTATATTAGTCGTATCTTGGAAGATTGGATTGACCAGGTATGACCATCAATATACTTTTGCATGCTTTCAATACACTTTCCTTATAAATGCGCGAAAGCTTTCTTTCTTTACTTAAAACTAGCTCAATCCATGTTTACTACATAGCCGCGCGCGCGTATGCATTTTCTTCAATTTATTTATTAAATCTAAGGAGGATAGTGCCTAGACGAGTCTAAGCAGATGCCTGCATTATGCTACATTTGGTAGTCGAATATAATTGTTCAATGATATAACTTTTATATATCTATAATAAAATCTTTGATTTTTACTTACAGCTTTCTCAATCAAATATTTGGTACATGTTTTTTACGAATATAGAAAATGTGATAATTAAGAGCTAGGCGCGGTAAATGATGCGCGAAAGTTTTATTTATATTTATATTTTACGTATTTTCCAACCTTGACTGCGCGCTGACTAAATTGTCAGACTTGCAACACAGCTCCGGTTCGAGTAGTAAAATCCCTCCCATCCCTCTAAATCATTTCAATCTAAATAATCTAAATAACTGTAAAAAAATCATTGCAAAAAATATTATCTCAGCTAGGGTTTGAATAAAACATGTAAAAATTTTTAAATAAAACTTTTTCGCATTATTTACCGCGCCTGGCTCTTAATTAGCCTATTTTCTATATTTGTCGATTTCTAATAGAACATATATACTTCGAATTTTGCTATGTTTTTTTTACTTTGCATTAAAAAGGTTGCACTTTATACATATATTAAATTCTTATTTTTGGATAAATTTATTTATGACTTTCTTTGTATAATAATACTAAAAATATATAAATAATTTAATAAGAGCTTTTTTTATCATACTATAATATAAAACCCGACTGTTTGTTTGTCTGTCCGCGAACTACTCATTCGTTAATGGACTAAATCTCAAAGAATTGTATATGAAGTAAAGGTAGAATATATTTTCGGGGATTGCCATGATGTGTATAATTTTTTGTTACCGATCTTTTTGGAAACCGGTTCCGAAATTTTTCCAATTTTTCGGGAAATAATTGACCGAATTTTAAAGAATTATATATGAAATAGGGGTAGAAAGAACTAAAGAATGTAATAAAATTAGAAAAATTGCTAATAAAAAACGGGTTTCCGATTTTTGTTTAAAAAATGTACGTGATTGCTCTAATTTCCGTAATTGCTCAATTTGAATATTCGAAACATGATGTTAATAATGAATATTTTTTAATGATATTTTATATATCACACAACTTAAAATTTGGCCAATATTTGCCTTATTTCTGAAACTTACTACAAATTTCTCCAAACATTGTTAAATAATAAATTAATTATCTTTCGTTGTAATTTGTAATGTTGTTTATTATTAGCTTTTCTGCAGATTCCACTTTATTTGTTTTAAACTGTACGACTCAGAAACACATAACTCATCAAAATGTTACAAGAACGCTACGCAATATCGCACGTGAGATACCTTTGGAAGGAAATATCTGGACTCCTAATGCACGGTTGACCGACAATCTGATTCTGTTCTATATATTAACGATATTCCTGCATATGCTGCCAGCTATATTAATAGATTTGATTTTAAAATTCTCTGGGCGTCAACCAATGTGAGTCTTAAATTAAATATTTAACTAACAAACGCAAATTATTCCTGAATATATATTTGATAAAATCGGCAAAATTTAATTAATTCCTCAAATTAAACAATAATATACTTTTTTGGTAAGAAAATACTTTTTATCATAAATTTATTATCACTTTGCGTGTGTGTGTGTGTATTCTTTCTTTATATCTTTTTATCTAGCTTTTCTTTGTATTTATTTAAGGAAAACGTTCATACAATAATGTAATTTTTATATAATAATACATCTATAAAAATTTAACCGTTTCGTATTAATGAGTAACATACAAATAAGGCTAGTACGACTGCAAAGAAAACTGTATGTAGCCAATTGTGCTCTGAGTCATTTTTCGTCCCATGAATGGAAATTCAGTAATACAAATAAATTGGCTGTGATGTCCTCGATACCACCCGATAACAGGGATATGTTTTCTTTTGATTATTCCGATTGCGATATGAGGGAGTACATAAAGTAAATGTTTTATATGTTTTATTCTATATAATATTTACAATAAAGATAATTTAAGGATAATAAATGTTTATTTTACGATATGAAGGAATAGCACAATTGGCGTCAAAAAATTTCTTCTTCACGAAGACATGAATCGATTGGATGCAGCTAGATCGCACAGTAAAAGGTATAAATATATTACTGTGCTATTACTGTAATTGTATCATTTACACATATTTATGTGGTATTTAAAAATCGACTATTAGATAACATGCAATAACAATAGAATTTATACGTACTTTTTGAAACTAGCGGATAAAACAAACCCAGTGTTTAAAAAAGTAACTATATGATTTAGAGTTACAATTTTGGCAATCACATCTCAAATAAATATGTCGGAAATTTTGAATCTCAATATAAATTTTATATTTAATTTGATATCTCAGTAATAAAGTAAACCATTGTAAATAATTATTTATAAAAATATAAATCATAAATTTCATGTTGCTGTCAATATGTATTGTATAATGTTAATAATTCAGGTAATGTCAAGGAATAATAAGAGATTATCGATATAAGTACTTCGAAATATATTAATTAAGAAGATTAAATAGAATTTATTTTATTCTCTGTTTAAGAAACATAATTGATATAATTGAGATACAAGTATGTATAACGTATTAATTGCATTTATTCTGTATTTAGGGTGTATCTATTCGTCACAATGGTGGAAACTATCGTTTCTATTGGTATACTGCGAATGATATATTGGTGGATCTACTCTTTTACATTATAAATGAAATGATTTATCCATATAATTATATATACTAGCTTTTTATGTGCTGATTGTAATATAATTACTGATTTTTTCAGCAAAAAAGTGCTTATTAAAAAATTTATGCGATTATATAGTGTACCTACTATTGGAAATACTTTTAAGAAATAAATAAATTAATTATGAGTATAAACAGATACTAATTTCTGAAACTTTATTAGTTTAGATTATATGCATATACAGGATGCATTACATTTTTTCTCACTTCCTTTTGCACGTTGCGTTGCTAGATTATTATTATTTATATTAACTTTATTTAAAAAAAAATAAGATGACAACTGATCCAGCCAAGTCTATTCCTGCGTTTTACGTTTGGATAAACTATATTTCTAACAGGTGCAACAGAATTTCTGGGTAAGAGGTGTTTATCGAAAAAGTGTTACGATCTTGTCCAGATGTTAGCGAAATATTTATGTTGATGCGTCCGAAAAAGGGATTAAATGTTAACAAAAGGCTCGAAAAAATGTTAAATTTACAGGTAAGTGAGAAGAGAAACTTACAATTACGCATTCTTTGAAGGTATCTAAAATTACGACGTTGTACCCGTGTACCACTTTAAATGTATAGTAGAAAGAATTTTTTTGGTAAATACTAGTTCAACGTCTAATTACTAAAGAGAGTTACTTTTAACAATATGATTTTATAAGTAGTTTGTAATAAGAGATTAATATACAGGTAAAGCAAAATGTTGTCGCAAATTTCATTAAACATTTTATTCTGTTATTATAAACTTATTACAAATATCTTTGATTTATTATAAGAAAGATCTTTTGGTAAATTGTAATGTTCTTCTATTTCAGTTATTTGACAAATTGTGCGAAGAATGACCTTCTAATTTCGAAAAATTAGTTCCGATTTCTGGTGATGTTAGTGAAACGGGACTAGGTTTTAGATAAAACTAAAAAGGAACGAACATATACAATATGTTTTTTGTAAAAAACAAGTGATTATTAATAAGGGTCAACTTATAAGTATAACGCATAGGTATACATAAAATTTTACTAGGAAAGTTTAAATTATTACACACACAATTCGTTTAGTTATGGCTATTGGAAATACTTTTATATATAAGAGATGAGCTTCCTTTCACCTCCCTCCCTCTACCCTTCTCCTTCTTTCTCTCCCTCCCTTCTTCCCACCCTCTCTCTCTCTCTCTCTCTCTCTCCTTCTCTCTTTCTCTACCTTTTAACTTTCCATCTCCTCCTTCTCTTCTTTCCTCTCTTTTTTTCAATTCTCTTATTAAATTAAATAGTATTATATGTTTTTAAATATTTACTAGCAATCTGCGCTGCAAATAGTTATTATTACTATAATTGTTATTATATAAATGTATTATATCTTCACATTATTGCTATATATTGTGAAGCAGACGCATATTATTGCATATATTTCATAAGTTTGCACTTTCAACCTTACACTGTAGATATACAAGCATATATCTGCATATCCTGTTTATCGAAGCACATATAATCCCACAAGTTTGATTGGCTGACGGTTATAAAACGATTATAATTCATTTCGTGTGTAAGCAGCAGCCCGTGTAAGAAGTTATAAACATTTATTCTTTACTTACATCGACAAACGAAAAGTGACAACGATTCCAAGTGTTTCTATACCTTAGTTTTGTGTTGAGCTGTTAGATCATTATTATTTATGTTAACTTTGTTATAATAGTAATAAAATAAAATAAATAATACAGTAACGACCAAGATGACAGTTGATTTAGCCAAATCGATTCCTGCATTTTACGCCGGACAAAGTATACTTTTGACAGGTCCGACAGGATTTCTGGGTAAAGTGTATATTGAAAAAGTATTGCGATCTTGTCCAGATGTTCGTGAAATATTTCTGTTGATGCGTCCGAAGAAAGGATTAAGTATAAATCAAAGACTGGAAAAAATATTAGATTTACCGGTAAGTTATATATAGAAAGTAAAACTTTTTGTAACGACGCATTTTTACAGTATTTGTAAGATTTTTAAAATATATATTTTATTATATTTAAATGTTTAGTAAAAATAATTTTTTTTTGTAAATGTCAGTGTCGTTGCAATTGCACAAATCACACATCACTAAAGAAAGTTATTTTCAATAACAGTAACATAATATATAATAAATAATATATAATAAAATATTGGAATATATTTAAAGTAAAATGTGTTATTGCAAGTATATTATTAACCATTTCACTCTAATATTGTACATTTATTAAAAATATGTTTAGAATTATTACTGTAATGAAAACGTTTTTATAAATTATAATGTATCTGTTTAGTTATATGAAAAACTACGCGATGAGCGAGCTTCTAATTTCGAGAAATTAATTCCAATTTTTGGCGATGTTAGTGAGAAAGGATTAGGTTTGTCGGCTGCAGACAGTCAAATGTTGATTGAAAGAGTGACTATAATAATACATGCAGCGGCGAGTGTAAGATTTAATAACAGTTTAAAATATGCTATACTTTCCAACACTAGAGCAACGAGAGACATTTGTATTTTAGCTCAAAGTATGAAGAATTTAAAAGTAAGTAATTTTTACTAAAAAAAAAAATTACAGAATGTGAATTTGTATTCATGTATAATTTTACGTAATTCATTGCATTACGTGATACATTTTATGTATAATGTTTTGCGCACAACGTTACATATCTCAATCATAAATTTTCTCGTAAATACTTATTATGGCGTATTTTTAAGTTTAATAACAGTTTGAACAGAATAAATTTGGAAGAATGTAAACATGATTGAAATATCATAATGTATCAGTATCTATAGTATAAATTAAATATATCTTGTTATTATATACAAACTTTTATGTATACAAAAATTTAAAAAAAAGATTCCTCGTTTTTATTAAAGGCATTAGTGTATGTCGGTACAGCATTCGCACACGTGAATAATCCATTTATTGAAGAAAAAGTATACCCGCCTATAGCTGATTGGCGGAAGATGATAGATATGGCCGAGTCATTGGATGAGCATACTTTAAACATTTTTACAGCTAAGTAAGCTATAAACTAATCGCGTTTATACATTTTATATAGTTAGGTATGTTTTTTTAACTTTTAATTTATTATTATATTATATTACCTATTACATTTTTAAATTATATATTTCTTATTATATTATCATAGTTATCTATTTAGAACTGTTTTTAGAACTATTCTTTTATTTACATATTGTACTTCTAATGATATTAAAATTTTTAATTTTGTGCACACTTGAAATTATATATAGATGTTTGGATTACGCTCCCAACACGTATATATTTTCGAAGAACCTATCGGAAAGTGTGATACAGGATTATTCTTCCTCTTTGCCTTGCGCGATCGTAAGACCTTCCATTGGTACATAGCCTTTTTTTTAATTTTCAAAAATAAATCTTTATAAGTTGTTATAGAGTATGCGGAATATTTGTATCTCCATTTTATATTACATTGTTTTTAAATATAATATTTATACCGGTAGAATATAACTTTTTGTAAAGATGATAAAGGCATTGAAAGTATAAAAAGAAAGAAAATTACATGTATATTTTAAGTTCTAATTATTTTAAAAATACATTTACTGTTATGTTGGTATTTATGTAGTTCGTCAAATATGTCTTTTACAATAATTTTTATTACTAAATAAATTAACATGTTTGACATTTCTTACGAGAAATTAAAGTAACCAAAAACTAAACATATGCATAGGATTCTACAACATATGTTTATATAACTCTATAACTCTTCTTTTTTCATTTCGGTTGATAATGTATGGGCAAACTTGATAATATTACTAGAATATAACAATAACGCATTAATATTAGCTTAACAAATGTATTTCATATTTTAGTGATGCCATCGCTAAAAGAACCAATGCCAGGATGGATAGATAATATTTATGGTCCAATAGGACTTTTCATTGGTGGCGGAAAAGGATTAATACGAATAGGCTGTTGTAATAAATCCGTTAACGAAGACGCAGTACCAGTAGATATTGTCATCAAAGCTATAATAGTTGTAACTTGGAAGCTAGGATTAACTACGTATGACCATCAACGTATATAAGCATGCATTTTTAACTACATTAAATTATAAATACGCGAAAGCTTCTTTTCTCTATTTAAAATTATATCAATGTTTACTATATACCTACTTTTTAATGATATTTCATGGAATTGCATAATTTGAAATTTCGGAAATTACTTTCTTATTATCTATACAATTTACATTATCTATATTATCTTATTTCTACACTTAATACAAATTATACAAAAATTTTGCATAAATTGCAAACCTATTATTATTTATTTTTTAGTTTATTAATTAATACATAATTATGTTTATTATTAGCTTTACAGCAGGTTCCACACCTTTTATTTTAAACTGTACAAATCAGAAACACCTGACATATCAAGATGGTATAAAATTATTATTCAGTATTACGCGTGATGAGGTGCCTTTGGAAGGAATTGTCTGGATTCCTAATACAATATTGACCGATAATTTTATACTGTTCTATATATTAACGATTTTATTGCATATTCTGCCAGCTATATTAATAGATCTGATTTTATATTTCTCAGGACGTCGACCTATGTAAGTTCTTAAATTAAATATATATCTAGTTTAGCAAATGCAAATTATTTCTGCATGTATTTAATTTAATCAGTGAGATTCAGCTATTCCGCATACAAATAATATATGTTTCGTTTTCAATAAAAAAATGTTTCTATTATAAATTAATATGGAATATTATTTTGCATATATTATATTTCTTCTCTTTATCTATTTATCTCTTTTACATATTTAGAAGAAACTTTTATACATAGCAATATATCTATAAAAACGTATATATTCTTTCTATCTATTTTAATTGCACTTGCGGATTTTGAATCTTACAGATTCAATAATATAGTTGATTCCGTATCATTATAATTAAACTTTTATTTTAATGAATAACATTGCAAATTAGGCTAATACGACTGCAGAGAAAACTGTACGTGGTCAATCGTGCTGTGAGTTATTTTTCGTTCCATGAATGGAAATACAGCAATACTAATAGCTTATTTTTAATATCCTCAATACCACCTGATAACAGGGATATGTTTTCTTTTGATTATTCCTACATTGATATTAGAGAATATTGCAAGTAAGTGTATTATATTTTTTTATATTCTAAACAATGTTCACAGTGAAGACCCAGTCATTAAATGTTTTATCTCACAATATAAAGGAATAGTGCCATTGGTGGCAAAAAATTTCTTCTTCACGAAGACTTAAATCGATTGGATGCAGCCAGAGCACATAGTAAAAGGTATATATTAATAGGTTATGAATAAGTTATAAAATTATCGTTTACTTATGTTTGCGCATTTAAAAAATCGGCTCTCATTAGTTAACATATAATAGCAATGAAAATTAAACGATCGATTACTTTTCGGAAACTAACGGATGAAACGAATCTATAATGTATAAAAAAATCACTATAACTTTGGAGGTTACATTTTAGATAAATGTTTGATAAATGTTTGAAATTTCAAAATTCTTATTACAAGTTTAGAGTAAGACATTTTAAATAATTAGATTATATAGTAAAATATTTATCAAAAAATACGTATTGCTGTCGATGTGTATTTTATGACATAAATAATACAGAAAACGCCTGAGAAAGAGAAAAAGTATCGTTGTGAATTTATTGATACATTTTAAATAGCAAAATAAGTTTTTTACAATTTCTTATTTAAGATGCATAATCAAAGTAACTGAGACATGTATAACATATTAATTACATTTATTCTATTTTCAGAGTGCATCTGTTTGTTACAATAGTGGAAACTGTTGTCTCTACTGGCATATTGTGGATAATGTTTAAGTGGATCTACTCTTATATATTATAAAATTGCTGATTACCCATGTTTAGTGAACTACAGTTTATGATAATCAAATCCATATAATGCATAGCTTTCAGAAGAAAAATGATTTTTTAGCTAAAAAATATTTTTCTTTTTATAGATACTTTATTATATATTTAAAATATAACGGGGATATTTGAATATTTATCGTGTATATGTGTATATGCTTAGAAATTAATCAAATAAAGTGCAATATACATAGAAGTAAATACATAAACGACAACTTACTGTTACATACGTAATAACCAACAGGCTGTAATAATGTAATAATTGTTTGCAATACATCGTGTATTTACAAAAAGAACTATATGAAGATCAACGTATAAAATAAAAATAAAGTATTGATATTTTTACGTTTCATTTCTTATATATTCAATTTATGAGTATAACCAATTTATGAGTATAAACAAGATGTTCGGCAAGTCATGACCAAGGTGAAAGTAGATTGGGTCAAACTAAAAAGAAAAGTCATGTGCCATTTTGCAAAATTCTCACTAGTTATTGAATAATTAATTAAAACGTCTGAGCAAATAAGCGCATGAGAAGCAGTAGGCATGTAATGTATAGAAATCGACTGGGCCAAATCAGTTGTCATCTTATTTATTACTTTTAAAACAAAGCTAACATGAACAATATAATCACTCAATGCAGAAGGTAGATACTGAACATTTGGAATCGTTTTCACTTTTATCATGTCGATAGGAAGAGATAAGTAGAGTTCAAATAAACAATTATAACTATATAATTGTAAATTATACACGCTTATTTCCCACGTACGAATAGAATTATATTCGTTTTATAGCCAATCAAATTTCTAGAACTATCTGTGCTGTAGGAAACAGGAAATGATGTGCAGAAAATGATGTAAGATTGAAAGAGGAAGCACACAATATATGCAATAATATGCATCTGCGCTTCATAATAAATGGCATTTACACATAATGCAATATAAAATATATTACATAATATCTTTTCTGCCTTTACGTGACTGCCATATTACGAATATTAAATTATTGCACACGCATATTATCGCATATATTGTTTGTTTGCTCTTTCAACCTCATTACATATTCCTGCACATCATTTCCTGTTTCTTAACCCATAAGTAGTTTTTAAAATTTTATTCAATCTTTTCTTGCATGTTTATATCGACAGAAAAAAAGTGACAACGGTTTCAAGTGTTTCAGTATCTAAATACCTGTTGCATTGTTAAGTTATTATTGTTAATATTAGCTTTGTTTTAAAAGTGATAAATAAGATGACAATTGATCCGGTCAAATCGATTCCTGCATTTTACGCTGGACAAAGTGTATTTTTGACAGGTGCAACAGGATTTTTGGGTAAAGTGTTTATCGAAAAAGTATTGCGATCTTGTCCAGATGTTCGTGAAATATTCTTATTAATGCGTCCAAAAAAGGGACTAAATATTAACGAAAGGCTCGAACAAATGTTAAACTTACCAGTAAGTTTGTTGTGGAAAGAGAATCTTTTTATAAAAACGCATTTTTTCAGATTTTAAAGATCTTTAACATATTATTATTATATCACATTTAAACATATAATAAAACAAATTTTTTTTTCAAAAACGTTATAGTAAACGTCATTATTATTATTAAAGAAAGTTACTTTTGACATTAACACTTTATAAATAGTGCATAATAAAATATATTGCATTTAGAGTAAAATGTTGTAAACGTCATTACACGTTCCTTCTAATGTAAATTTATTCAAATTATCTTAGAAATTATTGTATTTATTTTAATAAAAACGTTTTTATAATTTCTAACTTCTATTTAAGTTATTTGACAAATTGCGCGATGAGCATCCTTCGAATTTCGAGAAATTAGTTCCAATTTTTGGCGATGTCACAGAGAAGGGATTAGGTTTGTCGACTGCGGACAGACAAATGCTGATTGAAAGAGTGTCTATAATAATACATGGAGCGGCAAGTGTGAGATTTAATGACACTTTAAAATACGCCATATTTGTCAATATTAGAGCAACGAGAGATATCTGCATTTTAGCTCAAAGTATGAAGAATGTAAAAGTAAGTAATTGAAATTGTGCACTTGCATTCACATTTATAATATACGTTACATGATATATTTTCGGTCATGTTTTACGCAGCAACTCATATTTCAATCACACACTTCCTCCCAAACACTTATTATATGGCGTATTTTTCAAACTTAATAATGTTTTAATCAAAATAAATCAGGAAGAATTTAGGCCTGATTGAGATGTCATAAAATGTATCAATATCCAGTTAATATAAATCAATTATTTATTGCTATAATACACATTTTTTTGTGCTGAAGAAAATTTAAAAAATACATTTTTTTCAAATAAATTCTGTTAAAGGCATTAATATACATCAGTACAGTATTCGCACATGTAAATAAATCACTTATTGAAGAAAAGCCTTATCCACCTATAGCTGACTGGCAAAAGATGATCAAAATGGCCGAGTCGTTAGATGAACATACTTTAAACATTTTTACAGCTAAGTAAGTTATAAATAGAAATTGTCATTACAAATTTTTGTAATTGTCATTACAATATAGTAAAACAAAATTTGTTTTCTTTAAACTATTTTCTTATTTATCTCGCGCTTTTATTAATACTGAAATATTTTATTATATTAATTTAATTCTGTATACACTTGAAATTATATATAGATGTTTGGACTACGCTCCCAACACGTACATATTTTCGAAGAACCTAGCGGAAAGTGTGATACAGAATTATTCTTCCTCTTTGCCTTGCGCGATTGTAAGACCTCCCATTGGTACGTAACCTTTCTTTTAATGTTTAGAAATAAATCTTAATAAGTTGTTACGGAGTATGCGGAATATTTGTATCTCCATTATTTTATGTTACATTGTTTTTAAATATAATATTTATACAGTTAGATATTAACTTCTTGTAAAGATAAAGCATTGAAAGTAAATAGAAAGAAAATTGCATGTATATTTTAGGTTCTAATATATTTTAAAAGTAGATTTACTTTTATGTTTACATTATTTATGTAATATAATTTGTCAAATATAAATTAACATCCTTGGCGGTTTTTATAACAAAATTAAAATTAAAAAAAATTTTTAATATATGTTTATATGGTTTTACAACTTCTTTATCCTCATTTCGATTGATAATATATGGGCAAGAAACAGTTTAATAATCTTACGGGATTTAAGTAATAATCTAGCATTAATAGACAAATATGTATCTCATATTTTAGTGGGGTCATCGGTAGAAGAGCCAATGCCGGGATGGATAGATAACGTTTATGGTCCAATAGGACTTTCTATTGGTGGCGGGAAGGGAGTAATACGAGTAGCCTATTGTAATAAACATGTTACTGAAAATGGAGTGCCAGTAGACTTTGTCACTAATGCTATAATTGTTGTATCTTGGAACCTAGGATTAACCAGGTATGATCATCAACGTTTACATGCATGCATCTTTAACTGTATTAAGTTATATACAAATACGAAATTAAATCTAAAGAGAAATGATTTTAGTTAAATACTAAGCCTATGGTTGCAAATGTCAGTATTATGCAATATTATGCAAGATTTACAGCATGTAATTGTTCAAATATACATCTTTACTGAATGTTCCTAATAATAAGAATATCGATTTATATTTAGATTCTTTTTAATCGTATGTTTATTTATGTATATTTTTAGTTTGCATTAAAGGTTGAAAGCATATATCATTTGATGGATCTATCTAAAATCTAAATATTCTTCTGCATGTAAAATAAAACTGGACAATTTTTAAATAATTTAATAACGGTTGTTTATGTATTTATTTTTAATTCGCCAAAACTTTTTGTACATTTTGTAAATATTTGTCTTATCTTTGAAACATAAACATTGCACATTATACGAAATTCTGTAAATTGTAATTATTATTTATTTTATTTATTAATATATAATTTTTTAATTATTATTACATAGCTTTACAGCGAGTTCCACACCTTATGTTTTGAACTGTACAATGGAGAAAAACATGACATACCAAAGTACTACAGAAATGTTATTTAGTGTCGCAAATGAAGTGCCTTTTGAAGGAATTGTCTGGACTCCTAACACAATATTAACCGACAATTTTACTCTGTTTTATACATTAACTATGTTACTGCATATTCTGCCAGCTATATTAATAGATTTGGTTTTGAAATTCTTTGGACGTCGACCTATGTAAGTTTTGAATTAAATATTTAGTACTAGTTTAGCAAATTTAAAATAACTAACTTTCTGCAGGTATTTAATTTAATCGGCGGTACTTACGCAAATTGAAATAAAATGCTAAAGCAATTTATTTATTTGATATTAATCTGGAATTTTAATTTAAGTTTCTCTTTACCTATCTATCTTTTCTACATATTTCGAAAAAATTTTAAATATAACAACATATTTATGAAAATGTCCTTTGTACATCTATCTTATTGTACTTGTGGATTCTAACACTGCAGTAATATGGTTAAAGCTGTGTTGTTATAACTAAGCTGTTTCATATTTATGAGTAACATTCAAATTAGGCTAGTACGATTAATGAGAAAACTGTACGTGGCCAATCGTGCTTTAAGTTACTTTTCGTTCCACGAATGGAAATACAGAAATACGAATATGTTATCTTTGATATCCTTGATACAACCTGATGACCGGGATAAGTTCTTATTGGATTATTCTGACTACGATATTAGAAGCTATTTCATGTAAGTGTATTATATTTTTATTTTAAATAATGTTTAGAATGAAGACAATTTAAAGTCATTAAATGTTTTATCTTACAACATAAAGAAATAGTGTGATTGGTGCCAAAAAGTATCTCTTTCACGAAGACATGAATCGATTGGATGCAGCCAAAGCACACAAGAACAGGTAAAATATATTATAAACAGCATTTATTATTATTTAAACATGTTTGCAATTGCATGATATGTTAAAAATCGGCTCCTTTTAGAAAACATGTTATCACAATAGACAAATCTGATTACTTTTTGAAAACTAACGGATAAAACAAATAGTATATGTATATATAGAAATAAGTATATGATTTATAGTTATAATTATGGCAATCACGCCTCAGATAAATATATCGAAATTTTAAAAGTTTATTATAAGTGCAATACATTATTTATTAATTCAGTGATAGAGTAATTTGTAATTACTTTTATATTATTATTAATTGTAAATTAAATATATTATCAATGTGTATTGTGTGATGTAAATAATTTAGAAGGAAAGAGAAAAAAAGTCAATATAAGGACTTCAGTACATAATAAATATAATTTATACAATTTTCTGTTTAAAAAGACTAATCGAAATAATTATAATATGTATAATATATTAATCGCATTTATTCTATTTTTAGAATACATCTGTTCGTCACAATAGTGAAAATTTTTATCTCTATTGCTGTGCTGTGGACATTATATAAGTGGGCGTATTCTAATACATTATAAAATTGATGACTTATCCATACTGCCCGTAAAAAAACTGTAATTTATGACAATTAAACACATGTGACGCATAAAAGGGAAGTAATTTTTAATGGGGGAAGATATTTGTCTTGATAGACTTATTGTATTTTTAAAATATCGGGAACATTACTATTAATCCTAAGTATTATGCATATTTATGTATATAGACGGTCAAATAAAATGCGATATGCGTTGAAGTAAAATCGTATATGTTTCTAGTATATAATACAAAAAGGACTTTATATGCGCTTTTGTAACAGTGTTGTCTGCAACACTATTATATGAACGATTAGGATAAGGTTGGCCAATAATTAAGGCTAGCGCCGTGACTGTCGGACAAACAGTCTGTACAATCTGCATAGTTAGTGTAGTCTGTCACAGTTCTAGCACGATTTAATTGTCATACGTATTTGAAGAAAACACATGTGGAAGTGTCATAACATTCCCCTTACCGCTAATTAAATCTTTCGTGTACTTCTCATGTGCTCCGTTAAAAATTTATATGTGAATTTGGTGCCACAAATGTGAACGGTAATGGAGAAGATGATAAGATCTGTATCAAATATCAAATTTGTATATATTAAACCCATATTTGTTACCCTATGCTACTGAGCAACTAAATCCCGGTAGTGTATTAAGGCAAGATGACCACGTTGCTGCATGTTTGTATTTTTGTTATTATACAAAACAAAATATACGATTAACAGAATCATGGCCGGGATTAACATATAGAGGAAAGCTGCCTCTATCATATTTGTACAGGTAATCACAAAATTAGTTGTTTGAGAAGTTACAACTTCAAAATTCTGAAATATATGCGGGCTATTTACTCCCGGTCTCCTCTATCTGTCTTTCTCTATCTATAACATTATAATATTATATTTTAATCTTTATAAACAGTATGCGCTGCAGATAGTTATAAAGAAATGCAATGACATAAAAATATAAAAAGAAATATTAAATTTAATTTATATTACATTATATCTCTACTGCCATGTTATGAAGCAGTATGTATATTATTGCATGTATTGTATGTTTGATCTTTCAACGTTATTCTGCATATCATTTCGTGTCTTTCAAAGCGCAGATAGTTCCATAGATTTTATTGACCATAAGACAATAATAATTCAATTCTTGTAATTATTATTGCAAATGTAAGTAATAGTCGATCTTAAATAATTTATTCGGTCTCTACATTTCTCTATTTACTCTATTAATACATATAACAAAGGAGGTAACGATTCCAAGTGTTTCAGTACCTACGTTTTGCATTTCTAGATTATTAAAGTATAGTTTTACTATTTACGTTAATTTCGTTTAAAAGTAATAAATAATTGCATTATATATTTAATTTAAAGGAATGTGTAAAATACATTACATCATATCTTTCATCTAAAATACAAAGTAAAATATATTGCATTATATCTTTAATCTAATGCAATATAAGATACATTGTAATATATTTTTACATCGCTGCTGCATATTACGAAACAAAAGCATGTATTGAATGCTTTCTATTGCATATATTGAATGCTCTTTCAACCTTACATTATGTGCATTTCCTGCACATCATTTCCTGTTTCCTATTGCACAAATAGTTCTAAAGATTTCATTGGCTATAAAATCATTATAATTCAATTCGTCGTACGTAGGTAGTAATAGAGTATAAATAGTTGCAAACATTTATTGAAACTTTACTTGCATTTTTCTATCGTCATAACAGAGGTGGCAACGATTTCTAGTGTTTCCATACCTGCGTATTGCATTGCTAAGTTGTTATTGTTCATGTTAGTTTTATTTTAATAAAAGTAATAAACAAGATGACAACTGATCCAGCCAAATCGATTCCTGCGTTTTACGCTGGACAAAGTATATTTCTAACAGGTGCAACAGGATTTCTGGGTAAGGTGTTTATCGAAAAAGTGTTACGATCTTGTCCAGATGTTCGCGAAATATTTCTGTTGATGCGTCCAAAAAAAGGATTAAATATTAATGAAAGGCTCGAAGAAATATTAAACTTGCCGGTAAGTTAGATATAAAACAAGGCT